>NC_056725.1:1416295250-1416500250 GCF_019279795.1 Protopterus annectens
TGCGTCAGTTGCTGTCTCATCTTCCATGACGTCAGGTAGTCAGGGGTATAAAAGCATGCAGCCGATGCCATTACATCAGCTTTTCTTGCCTCAGATGTCAAGTGTCCCCCTAATGGGAAGCAATTAAATATATATATGCAAAGTTATACCTCCAACAAAAAAGCAAATACACCAAAAAGCTTTCAAGCATAGTAAAGGAGAATAGAGGTATAGCCAAAAGAAGAAAGGGAGCTGGAGGGAGGGTAACCAGGACTGCAACAGTGAATACACTCGAACATCTACATTTATGGTAAATGTACACAACTGTACTATGTTCTTCGTGTTTCACTGTTGCAGTCATCACATTTGGGTAGATTCCCAAAGCTAAGGATGGGAGAAGGTAATTTAGATAGTATTAGGACCAGCTATAAGGCCCTGCAAGACTGCAGTGGCAAAGCCAGCTCTGGATTTAGAGAAAATTGGCAAATGGTAATGCTTGGTGAAGGTATGAACAGAACTCCAGGTAGCAGCTTCTAGGATGTCCCTGGTAGGGACACCTCTGAGAAAGGTGGTAGAGATAGACGCAGCCCTGGTTAAACATGGTCTTATCCCCGTTGTGGTAGATTTTCCATGGTGCTTATAGCAGAAATGAATGCAATGGCCTAGCCACTTAGAAATGGATTGCTTTGAAGTAGCCTTTCCCTCTGCCCCTGTAGCAAATGCCACCAGCTGTTGGTCAGATTTCCTTTGAGGTTAAGTCCTGCCCAAGTAGAATCTACATTGTCTCTGCACATCTAAGGAGTGCAGTATCCATTCCCCTTTTTTCGGTGGACTAGGAAAGAAGGTTGGCAAATGAATGGACTGATTAAGGGCCACACTGGATACCACATTGGGCATGGAGGGATTGGGTCCTGAGGGACACCCTGTCCGCATGAAAGATGATGAAATGCTCCAGTGCCATAAGGGCCTGTAATTCAGATACCCTTCTTGCTGAAGTGATTGCTAAAAGGAAAGCGGTTTTCCAAGAAAGGAATTTTAAGTCTGCAGTAGCAGCTGGCTTGAAAGGAGGAAGAGTGAGTTTCTCCAATACAAAGTTAAGATCCCAGGCTGGATTTGGAGGTCTCCTGGGTGGTCGTAGATTTTTGGCCCCTCTGAGGAACTGCTTGAGCAGTGGATGAGAGAAGACGGGAGGTTCTGTGTTATAATGAGAAGAAATGGCTGAGGCGTGAATCTTGGAAGAAAAAGACAGGCCCTTCTGAAGCATCTCAGTTAAGTATTGTAAAATCTGAGGTAAACTGGGCACTTCTGTGCTCAGCCCTTGACATTGGTTCCAGGCACAGAATCTTTTCCATTTTTCAGCATAAGATTTTCTAGTACTGGGCCTCCTTGCCTCTAGAATGATATCCATCAATGGTTTACTGAGGGACGGTAAAGGAGAGATTAGGTAATTAGCCAGGCTGCTAGGTTCAGTGTTTGAAGTTGAGTGTGTAGAATCTGGTTCTCCTGCTGAGGCAAAAGAGTAGGAGTCTGAGGCAGGTACTATGGGGCCAACAGTGACACTGCGCAAGAGGGGGTACACCTGTGTTAGCGTGGCCAGTCTGGTGCAATCAAAATCGTCCTTGGTTTGTCTTGTTTGATCTTTAGTAGTATTTTGGAGAGCAGAGGAGGTAAGGCGTAAACTGATAGGTTTTTCCAGCTGAAGGACAAAGCATCCACTTTCCAAGCTTGTTTTTGGGGAGTCCTTGTGCAAAACTTGTCCAATTGATAGTTCTGGGGGGGGGGGGCAAACAGGTCTATATCTGGGCTCCCACTTGCTTGTCAACATGTTGATAATCCCTGGTTCCAGTTTCCACTTGCGTGGGTCCATGAGGTTTCTGCTTAGTTCGTCTGACAATGCATTTAGTTTTCCTGGCAGGAATTGAGCTTGTAGATGCACTTGGTAGCTCAGGGCTGTGTTCCACAATGCCATGGCTAGTCTGCAGAGGGGGTAAGAATGTGTACCCCCCCTGCTTGTTTATGTACCACATAACAGTGGTGTTGTCCGCCTTTACCATTAATTGTCCAGGAAGAATGTGGTCTTTGAAGGCTGTCAGAGCATTCTGTATAGCTAACATTTCTTTTTGATTGATATGCAGGTGCATTTGACTTGGGTTCCATTTGCCCTAAATGCACTTCCCTGCCAGGTGAGCCCCCTCCCCCCCCAAAGCATAGTCTGATGCGTCTGTTAGGGTTTGGGCGGCAAGGGGTAGTGTGAATGGTAGTTCCTTGTTTTGGTGGCAAACCTCTGCCCACCAAAGTAACTCTAGGCGTAGGCAAGGTATGATAGGAATCATTGCTTCTAGATCCTGAGAATGTTGACACCATAGGCTTTTTAGATACCAATGTAGTTTCCTCATATGCAGTCTTGCATATGCAATTAGAAGAATGCAGGAGGTCATGAACCCCAAGGCTTGTAAGTACTTGCATTGCAGATAGCAGGGTTTTTGTGGCCACTTGTTTGAAGTAGGCTGTCAAATAAATTTGTTTCTCTGGCATGAGGAAAGCCATCTGGGAAGTTGTATTCAAGCTTGCTCCCAGGAATATAATTTGTTAACAGGGTACCAGGTGTGATTTCTTATTGTTTATAGTGTACCTCAGACAAGTTAGCACTCTTTGTACAAAGGCCAGAGGATTCAAAGGTATGTCCTGGCTTTCTGCCTGAATTAGACAATCGTCCAGGTATGGGTATATTTGAATATTTCTTTGCCTGCAAAATGCAATGACTGGAGCTAGGCACCTTGTGAACACCCTGGGCACAGTAGATAAGCCAAAGGGCAGTGCAGAGAACTGATAGCGCGTGTAGCCTGCTTTGAAGCGTAGGTATCTTCTGCAAGATTCCCTGATTGGGATGTGCAGGTATGCTTCCTTTAAATCTAGTGTTGCCAACCAGGTGTCTTTGCCTAGCATAGGGAGCAACTGGTGAAGAGTCAGCATCTTAAATTTTGAAATCACCAAAAAGGTGTTTAGAGTAGACAGGTCCAGGATAGGACGCCATGAACTGTCTTTTCTGGGTACCAGGAAAAGTTTTGAGTAGAAACCTTGTCCATTTTCCTCTTCTGGTACCAAATGAATAGCCCCCATGCTTGAGAGAGAAAGTACTTGCTTCTGGGCCTCTGCCCAATGATTTGGGGGTAGATCTGGCCATCCACTTGGTGTTGGTAACGTGTGGAAGTAAGATCTGTATTCCTGGGACACTATATTTAAAACCCATTTGTCCTGGTTAATGAATTCCCAGCTCTTTGCGTGAAGAGCAATCTTTCCCCCCCAAAGGGGCAGTCAGTTGAGAAGGGCTTGGAAGTTTTAAAAAGATGTCACTGAGACAGTTTACCATAGGGGGGAGTTTTATTACTCCCTGGTTTATAAGTGGAGGCCCCCACTACTTAATCCTGTGCGTACCCTGGGACTGAAAGCCTGGGAGCTGTGCTGGACCTGGGTTTGGACTGAGAAGGTCTGAAATAGGCAGGAAAGGACCAATTTATGAAAGGCCAATGCCTTCTAAACCTTGGGGGTTGTACTTGTAAAAAAGTTTGCAAAGATTTAGCTTTTTCCTATATCTTTTTAAGAACTTCTTCTGCCTTGTTGCCAAACAGGCGGTCCTGGTTTAAGGGATGATCCAGTAATTTCACTTCAACATGATCTGGCAAGGATTGCTCTTTAAGCCAAGCATGCCTTCTAAGTACAGACCCAGTTACAGCAGCCCTGCAAGATGCCTCTAGTGAATCAAAACCACATTGCAAAGTACGTTTCCCAAGTTATTCAGCTGAATGCATGAAATCCTGTAAATCCTTACTTTCAGCACAACCTGGAATCAACATCATTTTCTTTTTAAGCAATCCAATAATATGCTGCTGTTACTTTAACGTTACTGGCAGTTTAAGGCTCTAATGGCCAAAGTTACAGAAGTGTACACCTTCTTACCCCATCTATCCAGTGCCCTGGAATCTCTATCAGAGGAGGTAGGATTTTTGCCAGTAGTAGCCTTAATGCCCTTGTGTCCCTGTGAAATGGTCTCAGGATCCACAGTAGTTTTTTTTAAAGAGGAACTTGAGAGTCAAGAACCCTGTAATACCTATCAGGTTTTCAGGGAGCAGGAGGTAAAGAGTCAGGGGTCAGGCTAGATTCTGAGAAGGCATCATCAACAATGTCCAGTACAGGAGAGATAGCTAAAGGCCTGTGTTGGGGCAGGAGTAAGAATTCCCTAAGCCTCTTTTTGGAGTCAGAGTAATCCTGGCTTTCCCAGCGGAAATGCTCCCCAAGAGAATGCAAAGTTTCACCAAAAGAGAAATCTTCTGTAGGGAAACCAGAGGGAATGGAGTCCTCTGCATCAGAGTCCTCATAGGTAGATAAGGGCAAATCCTGGTCATCAGAAGAAAAGTACAGTTTTGTACCTACCATAAATGTAGATGTTCGAGGATCCACATTGCTGCAGTCCTAACTATTGGGTAGTCCGCTGTCCAGTCGGCCCGAATACCAAAGTATATGGCTGACGTCGGTCAGTGCGCATTAGACTGACGTCAGTACGTCAGGGTACTAATGCGCATGACCGACGTCATATCCTCAGTCTTTTCTTGCCCCAGATGTCAGAAGACCCTGAAAAGATAAGGCCAAAAACCAAAAACTCCCAAAATACCTGCACCAAAAAATATATATACAATATATACACAATTAGCAGAATATAACCTCACCAACACAACCACCCCTAAACACAGAGGGGAAGGAGGGAGGGTAATTGACTGCAGCAATGTGGATCCTCGAACATCTACATTTATGGTAGGTACAAAACTGTACTATGTTCTTCATTCCACATTGCTGCAGTCCTAACTATTGGGTAGAATCCCAAAGCAGAGGTAAGGGAGGCTGGCAAATCATAAAGAAGCAGGAACTGACAACATGCCTTGCAAAATAGCTGTGGCAAAACCAGCCCTAGACTTAGAGTAGAGAGGAAGGTGATAATGCTTAGAGAAAGTATGCACTGAACTCCAAGTAGCTGCCTCCAAAATATCCTTAGTTGCCACCCCTTAGAAATGCTGTGGAAGTGGCAGTAGCCCTAGTGGAATGAGGCCTAATCCCAGCTGGAATCTCCTTGCCATGATGGGAATAACAAAATGTAATGCAACACCCAATCCACCTAGAAATAGTTTGTTTTGACACAGGCTTGCCCTTTGAACTCAAAGCAAAAGAAACAAACAACTGCTGAGACTGCCTAAAATCCTTAGTCCTGCTCAAATAATAACGCAATAGCCTGTGTACATCTAAAGTGTGCAAAATCTTTTCCCCTTTATTTTGGGGATCTGCATAAAAGGTAGGCAAATGAATAGTTTGGTTTAAAGCCACACTAGAAACCACCTTAGGCATAAAGGAAGGATTAGTACGTAAAGATACCCTATCCTTATGAAAAATCAAAAAAGGCTCCACTGCCATAAGGGCCTGCAACTCAGAAACCCTTCTTGCAGAAGTAATGGCCAACAAAAAAGCAGCCTTCCATGACAAGTATTTCAATTCAGCAGTAGCCGCAGGCTCAAAAGGTTGTAGAGTAAGTTTCTCCAACACAAAATTGAGATCCCAAGCAGGAGTAGGAGCTCTACGTGGGGTCTTATATTCTTTGCCCTCTAAGAAATTGCTTGAACAAAGGATGAAAACAATGGTGGGTCACAATCATAGTGAGCTGAAATCGCTGCAGCATGAATCTTAATGGAAGAGAAAGACAAACCTTTGTCCAGTAACTCAGTAAGATATTGAAGAGCCACACTCAAATTTGGCTCAGTAATCTCCAAATTGTTTGCTGCACTCCAAAACAAAAATCTCTTCCATTTTTCTGCGACACTTTCCTTGTACTAGGTCTTCTGGCTTCCATAATCACATTTAAAACTTGTTGAGGAAGCTGAGACCTGCTGTCTTTCAAAACAGAATATGCCAGGCTGTTAGATGTAGAGAGTGAAGCTTGACATTGAGCAGATGACCGTCCCTCTGAGACAACAGGTGTGGAATCAAGGGTAAAGGCCATGGAGGCTTCCTTACCAGACTCCTCAGTAATGGGTACCAGTGCTGCCGAGGCCAATCTGGAGCTATTAAAATCATCCTTGGCTTGTCTTGTCTGACCTTTAGAAGCACCTTTGGAAGAAGAGGCAGAGGTGGAAAGGCATACACATGAAGATTTTTCCAACTGAAAGAAAGAGCATCCACTTTCCAAGCTGTGTGATGAAATCCCTTCGTGCAAAACTTTGGCAGCTGGTGGTTTAGTGGAGAAGCGAACAGATCTATGTCTGGAGTTCCCCATGACACTGTCAATTTTTGAAATACATGAAGATCCAGTTTCCACTTGTGGGGATCCATGATTTGTCTGCTTAATACATCTGCTAAGGAGTTCTGTGCTCCCGGCAGAAACCTTGCCTGAAGAGTTAGTTGCAGACTGAGCGCAGTCTCCCATAAAATCATTGCTTGTCTGCACAATAGGTAAGAATGTGTTCCCCCTTGTTTGTTGATGTACCACATGACAGTTGTGTTGTCTGTTAGAATCAACACCTGCCCTGGAAGAAGTAACTCCTTGAAAGCAATTAATGCAAACTGAACTGCTAACATCTCTTTCATGTTGATATGTAGATGCTGTAGTCTGGCAGGCCACTTGTCTTAAATCCACTTTCCATTTAGATGAGCTCCCCAAGCAATATCTGAGGCATCTGTCGTTAGAATCTGACTTGCCTCTGGCCGGGTCACAGAGAGTCCCTTGTTTAGGTGACATTCCTGAGCCCACCACAAAAATTCCTTTTGAATGCAAGGTATTATTTGAATGACAGTGTCCAAATCCTGGCAGTGCTGTGTCCACAGATTTTTGAGATACCATTGTAGCTTCCTCATATGCAGTTTGGCATTGGGAAGCACCAGAATACAAGATGCCATGAACCCTAAGGCTTGAAGGACTGTCCTTGCAGTCAGCCCGGACTGAAGAGATAGATGATGGAAGTAACTGGAAAGATTCTTTTGTTTGTCCGGGGTTAAAAAGGCCATCGGCTGCTGTATTCAGTCTCACACCCAGAAAGCACATGTCTTGAGAGGGTACTAGACTGACTTTATTTCATTCACAGAATACCCTAGGCATCTTAGCACTGCTATGACATATTCCAGATGCTGTAGAAGATCTTCTTTTCTCGAGCCAGAATCAGGCAGTCGCCCAAGTAAGGATAGATTTGGATTCCTTTTAGCCTGAAGTAAGCTATCACTGGAGCCAGAACCTTGTGAATACTCTGGGCAGTAGATAAGCCAAAGGGCAATGCAGAGAACTGATGAGAATTTCCAGCTCGAAACGCAGATACTTCCTGCAACTTAGTCTTATTGGCACATGAAGGTAAGCTTCCTTGAGATCTAAAGTTACCATCCAGTGATCTTTGCCCAGCAGAGGTAAAGCTGTTGTAACGCCAACATTTTGAACTTGGGAATGTCCAGATAAGTGTTGAGGATAGATAAATCCAGAATTGGTCTCCACGTGTTCCCTTCTTGGTACTAGGAACAGGCGAGAATAAAATCCTAGGCCCCTTTCTGGCACAGGAACTGACTGAATGGCCCCTATTTGGAGCAACAGAGAAATTTGCTTGTGAGCCTCTGTTCTTTGAAGAGGAGGAATGTCTGGCATGCCTTTGAAAGGAGGCAAGGTATGGAAATAAAACCTGTAACCGTGGTGAATAATATCCAGAACCCATCTGTCTTGGGTAATTAAATCCCAATTTTCTTTGAAAAGAGACAGCCTTCCTCCCAAAGGTGCTGCCAGGCAAGAACGTACTGGCAGCCTAAAAGGCAGGTCATTGGGGCTTCTTACCAAAGGACTCACCCCTGCCCTCCCCAGACGTCTGACCAGGGGAACTCCTGTCCTAGGCCTAAAAGAACCCTGAGCTCTGCCCCTACCACGCCTAGACCTACCCCTAGACTGGTAAACATAAGCAGGATAGGTCCATCCCTTAGTAGGCCAATTTCTACTAATCTTCGGAGGCTGCACCTGCAAAAATCTTTAACAGTTTGCATAGACTTAGCCTTGTCCTCCATTTTCTTCAAAACTGCTTCCACAGGCGAACCAAACAACACATCAGACTGTAAAGGAGCATCCAAAATCCTTGTCTTAACATGCTCAGCTAAATTCTGATCTCTCAGCCAGGCGTGCCTACGAAGAACAGAACCAGTGGCAGCCACCCTGGAGGAGGCCTGCACAGCATCAAAACCACACTGCAAGGAATGTTTACCCACCTGTTCAGACACATGAACTAAATCATGCAACTCTTTACACTCAATACCTTCAGCCAGAGCATCCACCTTAGATTTCAACTGTGAAAGAAGATAATTCTGATATTTTAACATGTGAAACTGACAATTCAACGCCTCATGGCTAAAGTGGAAGAAGTATACACTTTCTTTCCCCATCTATCCAAAGCCCTTGCCTCTTTATCAGGAGGGACAGGATTTTTAACAACTGAGGCCTTCACACCTTTAGGCCCCTGAGAGACAGTTTCTGGGTCTGCCCTAGGACTCTTAAAAGATACTTATGAGCTTCAGGCACCCTATAATACCTATCCGGTTTAACTGGGGCAGGAGGCAAAGAATCAGGATTCAGGGAAGCCTCTGCAAACACATCTTCCACCACATTCAAAACAGGAGGTATAGCTAAAGGCCTATGCTGGGGTAAAAACAAGAATTCCCTAAGCCTTTTCCTGGAATCAGAGAAATCTTGACCTTCCCATTTAAAATGCTCCCTCATGGAATGCGGAGTCTCTGAAAATGAAAAATCCTCAGGAGGAGAAGCAGAAGGAGTAGAATCATCCACATCAGAATCAGAATAAGGAGGGTACTCCTGCAAGCCTTCAGCCGAAGACTCAAGCCTCCGAGCATTGCTCAAAACTCTCAAACTCAGGTTCCACCCTAGGCCTCTTATCAGGAGGGGGCATAGAACCCCTAATCATAGTAATCAAATCCTCTGCCATTTTAAGCATATGTTTCTTAGGCAAAGATCCTGAAGCACTAGGAGAAAAGTACAGTTTTGTACCTACCATAAATGTAGATGTCCGAACTGGATAGCATCTGCAGTCATAACAAGTGGGTTGTCCTGTCGACAGGCAGCCCTGCAGTCGGCCGGATTCCACAGTCCGGGTCCGCTTCGCTGATGTCGCCCCCCACCCGACGCCATCTCTGCTGGTCTTCGGGTATAAAAGCATCAGCCGACGCCATTTTCCTCAGTGTTTCTTGCCCCAGATGCCAGTAGCCCTCTTGCAGGGTAAAATTTGGATAGATGCCAATGTTTCCAAATAGATAGAGGTAAACACAACAATAAGCATATATGTACATATATACAAACAAATACACCATAAAGACTCCCCCAACAGCTAGCTATTAGGAGGGTAAACACCCTAGGAGTACCACAGAGGGAAGGAGGGAGGGGAATCCTGACTGCAGATGCTATCCAGTTCGGACATCTACATTTATGGTAGGTACAAAACTGTACTATGTCCTTCATGGATGCATCTGCAGTCATAACAAGTGGGTAGAATACCATAGCCAACTAGGGAGGAGGATAAAGGTAGATTATAGTGTGTTTAAGATCCCTTGCAGTACAGCAGTGGCAAACCCTGCTCGGGATCTGGAATAAAGAGGCAAATTATAATGCTTGGCAAATGTATGCACGGAGGTCCAAGTAGCCGCTTCAATAATGTCTTTGGTTGCCACTCGTGAAGAAGGCTGTGGTAGTGGCTGTTGCCCTTGTAGAATGAGGTCTTATGTTCTGTGGAATTGGTTTTCCATGGAAGGAGTAACAGTATCAGATGCAATTTCCTATCCATTTGGAGATTGTCTGTTTGAAATAGCTTTTCCTTCCCTTCCAGTTGCATAGGCTACAAAAGTTGGTCAGTCTTTCTGCTATTTTTGTTCTGTCCAAGTAGTAGCGTAGCTGTCTATGTACATCCAAGGTATGCAGTATTCTTTCCCTCTGTTTTGTGGGTTGGGAAAGAAGGAAGGTAGGTGGATTGCCTGGTTTAAAGATACTCTGGATACCACCTTAGGCATAAATGTAGGATTAGTCCTCAAGGACACTTATCTTGGTGGAAGATTAGGAAGGGTTGCACTGCCATTAAGGCCTGTAGTTCTGAAACCCTCCTTGCTGAAGTAATTGCCAGTAGGAAAGCAGTTTTCCATGACAGGTGTTGTAGGTCTGCTGTTGCTGCTGGTTCAAAGGGTGCTAGTGTCAACTTTTCTAGCACAAAGTTTAAGTCCCAAGCTGGTAATGGTGGTTTCCTGGGAGGTTTTACATTCTTGATTCCTCTGAGGAACTGCCTGAGCAAAGGGTGAAAAAACAGGAGGATCAAAGCTGTATTCTGCTGAAATAGCTGATGCATGTATCTTGATGGAGGAGTAGGACAGGCCTGAATGAAGAAGTTCGCCAGATACTCCAGAATGTTAGGCATATCTATGTTTGACACATCTTTTCCTCTTTCGGTACTCCAAATGACAAACCTTTTCCATTTTCCAGCATAGTTCTTTCTTGTTGAAGGTCTGCGGTTTCAAGAATAATGTCTTTAACTCTTTGGGAAAGTTCTGGATTAGCTGCTGCTATGTGATGTTCCATGCAGTCAGTTGCAGCGTTTTAGGTTTGGATGTATGATGCTGTAGTTGTTCTGAGTTAACATCAAAGGCATCAGGGTATTGGCCACATGTTGTTCGAGACATGCTCTTCAGTAGTGGATACCAGTGTTGTCTTGGCCAGTTTGGGGCTATCAGGATTATCCCTGGACGCTCTTCCTTGATCTTTAGTAGTACCTTGTGTATCAGAGGAAGAGGAGGAAATGCATATGCTGTTAGGCCTTTCCAGTTGAAGGAGAGTGAGTCCACTTTCCATGCTAGTGGGTGGAATGTCCTCGCAGAATTTTTCGAGCTGGTGATTGAGAGGTGATGCTAATAGGTCTATCTGTGGCATTCCCCATTTCTTTGAGATGGTCTTGAAGATGTCCGGTGCAGCTTCCATTGCGGGCATCCGAGTGGTTCTGCTTAGTATGTCTGCTAGAGTATTGTCTTTCCCGTACAAATATTGCCTGTAACTGAATGTTGTAGCTGAGTGCCAGGGTCCACAGCTCCAAGGTCATTCTGCATAGGGGGTATGAATGAGTGCCTCCCTGTTTGTTGATGTACCACATGACTGTGGTGTTGTCTGTCCTTATCATCAACTGGCCTCTTTGAGGAAAGGTTTGAACTTTGGATTGCCAGTTGTACTGCCAGCATTTCTTTTAGATTGATGTGCAGGTGAATTTGATCCTGTGTCCACAATCCTTGCACGCATTTGTCCAGCATGTGGGCCCCCATCCTAGGTCTGCAGCGTCTGTTGTGATGGTCTGGCTTGGTTGTCATCTGGGGAAGGGCAGGCCTGGGTTTGACTGGCATGCCTGAGCCCACCATAGAAACTCCTGTTTTAAGCATGGAATTAGTGGGATTTCTGTTTCTAGACTGTGTCTGTGTTGGGACCATAAATTCTTTAGGTACCACTGTAGTTTCATATGTAGTCTGCCAAATGGGACCAAGATTATGCATGATGCCATGAAGCCCAAGGCCTGTAGAAATTTTCTTGCTGTTAACTTGTTCAGTTTTGTTAGTGCCAAGAAGTAAAGAGGAAGTTCTTTTGTTTTTCTGTAGACAGGAATGCCATTTGTTGTACTGTGTCCAATTCGCCCAAGAATGTCCTTGTTTGGGATGGTATCAGCCTTGACTTTTTGTAAATTGACTGTGTATCCCAGTCCTTGTAGCAAGTAAATGACCCTTTGTAAATCTGTTGTCAGCTTGCTTTTGTTGTCCCTTGTAGCAGGCAGTCGCCCAGGTATGGATAAATTTGAATCCCCTGTAGTCTGTAATGGGCGATTACTGATGCCAGGCATTTTGTGAATACTCTGGGCGAGTAGATAAGCCAAAGGGCAATGCTGAGAATTGAAAGTGCTCTGATCCTGCAAGAAATCTGAGGTATCTTCTGCAGATTGGTCGAATGGGGACGCAGGTATGCCTCCTTGAGATCTAGAGTTACCAGCCAAGACTCTTGCCCAGCATGGGAAGAAGTTGCTGTAGGGTCAGCATTTTGAATTTTGGGACGATGATGTATGTATTTAAGGTGGACAGGTCAGAATTGGTCTCCAACTTTTTCCTTTCTTGGAACTAGGAATAGTCTGGAGTAGAACCCTTTCCTTGTTCTGCTGTTGGCACTCTTTCCACAGCTCTCATGTTTGCTAACTCCATTATCTGGCGAGCCTCTGTTTTTGATGTGGAGGTAGATTTGGCATTCCTCTTTTGACTGGTAAAGTGTGGAAGTGAAACCGTAACCTTGATCTATGGTTTGTAAAATCCACTTGTCTTTTGTTATGTAGTGCCAGTTCTTTGAAAATAAGGTTAACTTTCCGCCTAGAGGAGCTGCTATCTGTTCCCTGGTAGGCTGGATTTAGGATTAAGTCACTGTGACTGTGCTGATGTAGAGGCAGTGGCTGTGTCTGTGCCTCTGTTGTTACCTTGCCACTGTCGCCCTCTGTAGGCACCTCCTCTGGATTGGGTTCTGCCTCTGAACGCCTATTCCTGCCCCTTTGAAATTTTGCAGAGTCAGGAAAGGACCACCTTTGGCAGGCCAGTTCCTGCTAAACCTTGGGGTTGGACTTGCAGGAAATCTTTAACAGTTTGAACAGATTTTGCCTTTTCTTCCATTTTCTTCATGACCTGCTGGGCAGGTGTACCAAACAAACTTGTCTCTGTCCATAGGAGCATCTAGCAACTTAGCTTTAACATGATCCGTAAAGCTTGTTCCTTTAACCATGCATGTCTTCTTATCACTGTGCCTGTCATGGCTGATCTAAATGAAGCCTCCAGTGCATCATAGCCACATTTTAAAGAATGGTTGCTAACCTGTTGTATGTTATTATTTACCATCTCTAATACATATTTTTTATCAAGAGATTCATCAGTAGTTAGCTTTTTAGTTAACTGATCAAGCATAAACTCTGGTATTGTATCATGTGAAACTGACAGTTTAAAGCTCTAGCTGAGAGAGTAGCTGAAGTGTAGACCTTTTACCCCATCTGTCTAGTGACCTTGCTTCCCTTTCAGAAGGAATAGGGTTTTTAGCTGTGGTTGGCGGCTACTGCCTTGGGACCCTGGGATATAGTTTCTGGGTCTGCAAGAGGAGCCTTGTAAAGGTGGTGATGAGTATCTGGCACCCTGTAAAATCTGGTCTGGTTTGGCAGGGCTGGGGGTACTTTCCATTTAGATGAGCTCCCCAAGCAATATCTGAGGCATCTGTCGTTAGAATCTGACTTGCCTCTGGCTGGGTCACAGAGAGTCCCTTGTTTAGGTGACATTCCTGAGCCCACCACAAAATTCCTTTTGAATGCAAGGTATTATTTGAATGACAGTGTCCAAATCCTGGTAGCGCTGTGTCCACAGATTTTTGAGATACCATTGTAGCTTCCTCATATGCAGTTTGGCATTGGGAAGCACCAGAATACAAGATGCCATGAACCCTAAGGCTTGAAGGACTGTCCTTGCAGTCAGCCGGACTGAAGAGATAGATGATGGAAGTAACTGGAAAGATTCTTTTGTTTGTCCGGGGTTAAAAAGGCCATCTGGGCTGCTGTATTCAGTCTCACACCCAGAAAGCACATGTCTTGAGAGGGTACTAGACTGGACTTTATTTAGTTCACAGAATACACTAGGCATCTTAGCACTGCTATGACATATTCCAGATGCTGTAGAAGATCTTCTTTCTCGAGCCAGAATCAGGCAGTCGTCCAAGTAAGGATAGATTTGGATTCCTTTTAGCCTGAAGTAGCTATCACTGGAGCCAGAACCTTTGTGAATACTCTGGAAACATGATAGATAAGCCAAGGGCAATGCAGAGAACTGATGAAATTTCCAGCTCAGCAGATACTTCCTGCAACTTAGTCTTATTGGCACATGAAGGTAAGCTTCCTTGAGATCTAAAGTTACCATCCAGTGATCTTTGCCCAGCAGAGGTAAAAGCTGTTGTAACGTCAACATTTTGAACTTGGGAATGTCCAGATAAGTGTTGAGGATAGATAAATCCAGAATTGGTCTCCCGTGTTCCCCTTCTTTGGTACTAGGAACAGGCGAGGAATAAAATCCTAGGCCCCTTTCTGGCACAGGAACTGACTGAATGGCCCCTATTTGGAGCAACAGAGAAATTTGCTTGTGAGCCTCTGTTCTTTGAAGAGGAGGAATGTCTGGCATGCCTTTGAAAGGAGGCAAGGTATGAAATAAAACCTGTAACCGTGGTGAATAATATCCAGAACCCATCTGTCTTGGGTAATTAAATCCCAATTTTTCTTTGAAAAGAGACAGCCTTCCTCCCAAAGGTGCTGCCAGGCAAGAGCGTACTGGCAGCCGAAAAGGCAGGTCATTGGGTCTGCTTACGAAAGGACTGACCCCTGCCCTCACAGAAGTCTGAGCAGGGGAACTCCCTGTCCTAGGCCTAAAGAACCCAGAGCTCTGCCCCTACGTCTAGACCTACCCCTAGACTGGGAATCATAAGCAGGATAAGTCCATCCCTTAGTAGGCCAATTTCTACTAAACTTCGGAGGCTGCACCTGCAAAAATCTTTAACAGTTTGCATAGACTTAGCCTTGTCCTCCATTTTCTTCAAAACTGCTTCCACAGGCTAACCAAACAACACATCAGACTGTAAAGGAGCATCCAAAATCCTTGTCTTAACATGCTCAGCTAAATTCTGATCTCTCAGCCAGGCGTGCCTCGAAGAACAGAACCAGTGGCAGCCACCCTGGAGGCCTGCACAGCATCAAAACCACACTGCAAGGAATGTTTACCCACCTGTTCAGACACATGAACTAAATCCTGCAACTCTTTACACTCAATACCTTCACAGCCGTGAGCATCCACCTTAGATTTCAACTGTGAAAGAAGATAATTCTGATATTTTAACATGTGAAACTGACAATTCAGCGCCCTCATGGCTAAAGTGGAAGAAGTATACACTTTCTTTCCCCATCTATCCAAAGCCCTTGCCCTCTTTATCAGGAGGGACAGGATTTTTAACAACTGAGGCCTTCACACCTTTAGGCCCCTGAGAGACAGTTTCTGGGTCTGCCCTAGGACTCTTAAAAAGATACTTATGAGCTTCAGGCACCCTATAATACCTATCCGGTTTAACTGGGGCAGGAGGCAAAGAATCAGGATTCAGGGAAGCCTCTGCAAACACATCTTCCACCACATTCAAAACAGGAGGTATAGCTAAAGGCCTATGCTGGGGTAAAAACAAGAATTCCCTAAGCCTTTTCCTGGAATCAGAGAAATCTTGACCTTCCCATTTAAAATGCTCCCTCATGGAATGCGGAGTCTCTGAAAATGAAAAATCCTCAGGAGGAGAAGCAGAAGGAGTAGAATCATCCACATCAGAATCAGAATAAGGAGGTACTCCTGCAAGTCTTCAACCCGAAGACTCCGAAGCCTCGAGCATTGCTCAAAACTCTCAAACTCAGGTTCCACCTAGGCCTCTTATCAGGAGGGCATAGAACCCCTAATCATAGTAATCAAATCCTCTGCCATTTTAAGCATATGTTTCTTAGGCAAAGATCCTGAAGCACTAGGAGAAACCCCACAGAAGCTAAACTTGGCCTGCCCCTCAAAGAAGCCTTGGAAACTGAAGGGGAGGCTCTAACCACCTTAGGAAGAGAGGGAAGAACAGCCACCTGAGAAGCCCCTCAGCCTGGCCTACTTCCTGAGAGGATACATCCTGTAACAGTAAAGTCTCTCCCTGAGACTCCAAAGAGACACCTGGCAAAACCTCCGGCTCCACTGAGCCTTCCAAAGAACCGGCGTCTGGGACTGTCGGTTCCTCCACCCTAGGCTTTGCTGCTTTATCTTTGCGTTTTTAGCGAAGCGGCGGAGCATCCGGCGGCATTTTATAATTACAACGCTTCCCAAACACTAACCTGGCACAGTCTAACCTTCTCTTAATAGTGCGTTTGTTAAATCTAGCACAAGGCGGCATCCAACAACGTCGTGCTCAGGCCCTAAACAAGGTATACACAAAGTATGGTAATCCCTATGAGGTATCTGTTTCCCACAAGAAATACAGTTATTCACTTTTTCTGACATCGGTTAAATACTGAGGCAAGGAAAAACCAAAATATTCCCCAGCGGGTACTTAGCCAACTTTGATTCGGTCTGAAACTCTGACTTCAGAAACTTTCAGAACGCCAACCTGCACTCGCAAAATTGCTTCTGCATCGGACCATGCGGCAAAAAAGACTGAGGATATGACGTCGGTCATGCGCATTAGTACCCTGACGTACTGGCGTCAGTCTAATGCGCCCTGACCGACGTCAGCCATATACTTTGGTATTCGGGCCGACTGGACAGCGGACTACCCAATAGTTAGGACTGCAGCAATGTGGAATGAAGAACATCATTTAGTTATGTACTCACCATAATGATAGATGTATGTGGTCCATCTCGCCTACATTCATTACCGACGGGCTCGGAGCCGAGAATCTGCTCCGACTTGGCCGCTATAACTAGCACGAAGTCTCTAATTGGCTGGGCTAAGCCTATATCCCAGGATGCACCACTCCTAAACCCCCAGATCTTGTTTGCCACAAAAAACATCATTACACATGCTTAACCCCACCGAACAACACGGCAAGAAGAGAAAAAAATAATGGGTACGTAAGAATGTAGGCGAGATGGACCACATACATCTATCGTTATGGTGAGTACATAACTAAATGATGTAATGTGGTCCTATCTCACCTACATTCATTACTGACGGGACAGCGTCCCTAGCACCTAAATCCTGGGAGGCTCATGAAAAAACACTCCTGAGCACCGTGGAACCAAAGGAAGCCCGGCCTCTAGAAGCCACGTCCAACTTATAATGAAAAATAAAGGTATGTGGAGAAGTCCAGGTGGCTGCCGCACAGATTTCATCCAAAGAGAGCCTAGCATGAAAAGCCACTGAGGTAGCCATAGCCCTGGTAGAATGCACCTTAATTGGGAAAGGCAGATCTTTACCTGCCGATGTGTAAATAAATGAGATACAGTCCTTAATCCACCTTGCAATAGTGCCTTTGGTCACAGGGCTACCATTCTTATCGTCTGAAAAGGACACAAACAACGGATCTGATTTCCTCTCTTGTTTTGTCCTGTGCAAGTAAAACCTCAGTTGTCTATGTATATCCAACTGGTGAAATTTGAATTCTGCCCTGTTTGAAAATCTTGGGAAAAACACTGGTAACTCAATGGACTGGTGAAGACAGAAGGTAGAAGAAACCTTCGGTAGTAGTAATCTCTGGATCTGACCGACCGGCACTTGCGAACAGCTTCTGCTTCGGGCGCCACGCAGCAAGAAAGACTGGGGAAAATGGCGTCGGCTGATGCCTTTATACCCGAAGACCAGCAGAGATGACGTCGGGTGAAGTGCGACATCAGCCGAAGCCGGACCCAGACTTTGGAATCCGGCCGACCGAAGGGCTGCCTGACGACAGGACAACCCAGTTGTTATGACTGCAGATGCATCCATGAAGGACATCCTCAGTTGTCTATGTATATCCAACTGGTGAAATTTGAATTCTGCCCTGTTTGAAAATCTTGGGAAAAACACCGGTAACTCAATGGACTGGTGAAGACAGAAGGTAGAAGAAACCTTAGGAAGAAAGGAAGGGTTGAGTCTCAAGGATACTCTATCCTTATGAAAATCAAATAAGGAGGTTTGACAGAAAGGGCTTGAAGCTCTGATACTCTTTTGGCTGAAGTAATGGCCACCAGAAAGGCTGTCTTCCAAGACAAATATTTTAATTCACAAGTGGCTGCAGGCTCAAAGGGAGAAGTTATGGCTCTAAGCACCAAGGTTTAAATCCCATGGCAAGACTGGCTGAGAAACCGGGGGACGAAGTAACCAGGCTCCTTTTAGGAAGGCTTTACACAGTTTATGGGCCATGAGGAAAGGCTCACATGAAACGTGAAAATTAGAAATAGCTGCCAGCTGAACCTTAATAGTGGAGGCAGCGGAACCTTGCCTGACAAGAGTAGCTAAAAAAATCCAAAACTGCCGTCACAGGGGCTGTGAAGGGATCTAGGTTATGCGACCTAGCCCAGATAGCAAATCTTTTCCATTTACTGGAATATATCTTCTTAGTGGATGGCTTGTCAGAAAAAGATAGAATATGTACCACTTCCGGTGTCAAGGAAAGCTGTCTGACTAAGGACAGAAGTGGAGAAGCCAGGCAGTGAGCTTGAGGGTGATCAGGGATGGGTGGAACTGCCCTGACAGATGAGTCAATAGGTCTGGAACTGGGTCCAGAATCCAAGGACTGTCCATAGTATATCTCTGGAGAAAGGGGAACCAAACTTGACAGGGCCAGTGTGGTGCGATCAAGATCATTTTGCTTCCCAAGGAAGTTGCCTTCTGAATCACTCTTGGCAGCAGAGGAAATGGAGAGAAGGCGTAGAGCAGACCGGGGGGGGGGGGGGGGGGGCAATCGTGGACTTGGCATTTAGGGGACTGGCAAATAGATCGCAGCAAGGTAGACCCCACCTGGAGAAGATCTGAGCAGCAACTCGATCGTTCAGGGACCACTCGTGAGGCATCAGAATAGCTCTGCTTAGCCTGTCTGCTATCACATTGGACTTCCCCCGAATGTGCGTTGCCACTAGAAAACGTTGGGAAGACACCGCCCAATTCCACACTCTCATGGCCTCTCTGCAAAGGGGATAGGACTTGGTTCAGGTACCACACGACTGACATGTTGTCGGAAAGAATTGAGATAGTCCCCTTGGGAAGAGAGCTGTGAAGTGCCTGCAACGCTAGTAGCACCACTCTCATCTTCAGAACATATATATGCAAGTGTACCTCGTGTTCCTACCACGTGCCTTGGACCGTGCTGCCCAGATAATGCCTCCCCACCCTATCTGGGAGGCGTCCGTGGTCACTGTGGCAGTAGGGGGCAGGGGGTTCAGGGATCTCCCTTTGTTCAGATTGGGTGAATGAAGCCACCAAAGCAGTTCCCGTCGGCATCGCTCTGTTATAAGAATCGGGTGAGACAGAGGGAGCTCTTGAAAGGACCACTGGACCAAAAGAAGCCACTGGAGTGTCTGCATATGTAGACTGGCCAGGGGTACTAGTAGGGTGGTGGCCGCCATGGAACCTAGTAACTGAAGAACAAGTCTGGCTTGTACCTTTTTCAGAGGTAATAAGGCCAAAACTTGAGCCTAGCCTGTAGCACTTTTATTCTTTCTGTAGGAAGGAAAGCCCTAATTTCTATGGAATCTAGCTCTACGCCGATAAATGCAACACGTTGTGATGGCAGCAAGACAGATTTTTGCCAGTTGAAAGTAATCCCTAGGAGCTGACCCAAGTTAATGGTGGCTTCCGTGGCTCGAATAAGTCGATGCCTGGTGGGGGCGGTGAGAAGCCAGTCATCTAGGTAAGGAAACACCTGGAATCCTAGATGTCTCAGGTGAGCAGTCACCACTACCAGACATTTGGTAAACACCCTGGGGGCTGTGGTGAGACCAAAAGGCAGGGCTCGGAATTGGAAATGACTGGCTCCCAGCCGGAAGCGTAAGTGATTCCTGGAGGCCTTGTTTATCTTGATGTGATCATAGGCATCCTTGAGATCGATGGAGCACATCCATACTCCTTTTCCCAACAATGGGAAAATGGTTTGAAGAGTGACCATTCGGAACTTGGACTTCCTGACGAAGCGGTTTAAACAGCTGAGATCCAGGATGGGTCTCAAGTCCCCTGTTCTTTTGGGCACCAAAAATAACCGTAAGTTCCTGATCCGATCTGGTCTGAGGGGGCTGGTTGGATGACTCCTTTTTCCAGCAGCTTTGAGACTTCTAAACGCTGCTTGGTCCCTTTGACTGGGTGGAATGTCTAGGACTCTCTTGGGTGGCGGAGGGGGTGAGATGAAGAGAATGGTGTAACCTCCGGCAATAATTCGAAGCACCCAACGATCCTGAGTGATGTTTTCCCAGGCTTGAAGATGCTTTGAGAAACGACCCCTGACTGGCTCCGGAGAGGCACAGTCAGGCAGTCCCTTCAGGGACGTTGGTAGGAGGAACCACAAAAGGACTCACGGTCTCCTGAGTTGCGGGTGCCTCCCCGCCCCTAGGGAGATGTCTTCCAGAGTAATTCCCCCCTCCTCTGCCTCTGGAGGGAGGGGTCACCATGATGGTCAGGATAAGACTTCTGAGACTTCCTGAACCACATCTTTCCTTCCCTCTGCGCCTTGGAATAAGGTTTAGAGGGAAACGAAAAACGGGCCCCAACAGCAGACAAAGTTTTACCCTCCTGCTCACATCTGGTGAGAGTGTCTTTCACTTTGGGTCCAAAAAGGGAGGACCCGTCAAAGGGAGCGTCCGTGAAGTGACACAGGCACATCCAGGCTTGCCTCATAAGGGCTACGCCTGAACTAGCTGCCCTACCCGCCCCCTCGGCTGCATAGGATATGAGCCTCATGGACGAGTTAACAACAGAAGACAGGGTAGACAGCTGGGCATTGACAGTTTGGTTCACCGCCTCAGGCAAGTTACCCGACAGA
Source organism: Protopterus annectens (assembly GCF_019279795.1). Lineage (NCBI taxonomy): Eukaryota > Metazoa > Chordata > Ceratodontiformes > Protopteridae > Protopterus > Protopterus annectens. The sequence goes on from NC_056725.1 coordinate 1,416,315,842, forward strand.
GCATCTCCCAACTCCTTGAGGAGATCTCTTTGGAGCCTCGTAAAATGACACAAATAATTCAGTGACCGCAAAGTAAAGGTCGCTGAGGACAGGGTACGCTTTCCATACCGATCCATACTCCTAGACTCCTAGTTAGGAGGATGAACGGAAGCAGAAGCCTCTGCAACTTCTTGCTGAGTGGCAGATGCCACCACCACGGCATCTACAGGAACTCCTTTCGTCAAGAATTCTTTCCCAAGAGGGGCAGACAAAAACTTGTTGGGGCGGCTGGGAACCGGGTACACGGAGTCAGGGTGTTCCCACACCCTTTGACAAATAAGGTCCAACAAATTCATCGAATGGGGGAGATACCCAAGAGGCGGAAGGTCGGGCTCTGAAGGCCTTGAGGAAGACTGACTCCTCCTCAGAGGGGGTTTTGGAGGGCCAGTCGCCTCTCTGTCTCAAAATCTCCAGGATGTCGGAGAATGAGACATCGTCGGAGGACGGCTTTGGGGACCCCTCTGCATCATCGAGGTCGGTGTCTGAGGTGACAGACTCATCTGGGGAGTCTATGTGCTTCCTCCTACACAGCTTCTTTCTGGGTGGCTCTTCAGGCAAGGACTCAGAAAGCAGGGGACCACGCATGGGGGTATCCTCAGGCCTTCGAGCCCCGATGCCTGCTGATAGGGGGGCCTCAGAGGCTCTAGTCGCAGTGTCCGGGAAAGGAGTGGTTGACTCGAGTGATGTCACCGAAGACCTGGCCAGTGCACTCCTCATGGCCTCGAAGGCGGGTCCACCTGAATCCGAGGAGCGACCCGTCTCCGAGACCACAATCGGAACAGGGGTTCCCCTGGCCGAAGCACCAAGAGGGAGACTCGGAGCCGAGGTCTGGAGCCCCAGTGTATCCCTCTCGGGTCCGACCGATGAAACCAGAGTGCCGAAACCATCAGATGAAACTGAAAGGGTTGGAGCCGAAGTCGGAGCCGAAAAACTCAAAGAGGGTTTCGGAGCCGAACCAAGGACCTCACTCGACTCAGAACACTCCGGCTCCGACGACAAAGAGGTGGTCGGAGGAGGAATAATCGGAACCGACACAAGGACAGGCTCCGGAGCCAACTGGGCTAGAGACGAGAATAATTTCGTTAACACTGGTGACTGTAGGAGCCTCTGCACCACCCTATCCAAATCCGAATCCGACAACCTGGAGGACTTGGAGGACACAGAAGGGGGTCGAGAAGTCTTCTCTAGTGGATCCAATGCAAAGCTAGGATAATGGCTCCAAATCCAAGACAATTGGAGCGAAGTCGGCTCCAACACAACAGAAACCTCCTTCGGCTCCGAAGGCAGTGGAACCGAGGAAGCTGTTTCAGGTACCGATAACATCTCCTGTGGCTCCAAGACCAATGGAGCCAAGGAAGGTGAAACAGTCTTTGATCTTTTCTCCGATGGCTCCAATGAACTGGACGGAGCCGGAGATATCTTTTTAGTTTTAGATTTCCCGCTAGGGGGAGAAGAGGCTAAAGCTTCTTCAAAGGCAGGTTTTACCAGGCCCTTAAGAATCAACTTATTTTTCTCTCTTGCAAGACCCTGGAACTAAACGAATGACACACACTGCAGGACTCCTGCAAGTGTATAGGGCCCAAACAGTACACACAGATGGCGTGGCCATCAGTCAAAGACATCTTATAGGAACATTTGGCGCACTTTTTAAACCCAGAAGGCCTATGGCTCCTCCTGATCTTTGCCTGACATTTTAAAGCTTCACACAAAAAGACACCACAGGAAAGAGACACGACAAGGAAGAGAAGGGACTCTAACTTAAATGCCCCCCAAACAACAAGAAAACACACCAAACAGGGTTAAGGCCCTCTAACTTAAACAGGCCTAGCCCGCCAACAGAAGTATACCAACTATAACTTAAACAATGATGGAGATCACCAAAAAAAAACACAAACTATAGAGAACGTAACTATTAAAATAGCTTTTGGTTGGAAAGACTTTTCCAAAAACGAAGTAAATAGTTTAAAGAAGGTACTTCGCCACAGCCAAGCTCAAGACCACATCTTCACTCAACGAGCGGCAAACGAGATCTGGGGGTATAGGAGTGGTGCATCCTGTGATATAGGCTTAGCCCAGCCAATTAGAGACTTTGTGCTAGTTATAGCGGCCGAGTCGGAGCAGATTCTCGGCTCCGAGACAGTCAGTAATGAATGTAGGTGAGATATGAATGTAGGTGAGAGAGGACCACATTACATCAGAATTTTCCGAATCCTGATCTGAAGAATCAGGAGGAAAATCGGTTCTAGGTCTCAGAGGGAGAAGGGTGGCTTCCGCTATTAGAGTAATAAGGCTTTCAGCCATTCTTATCATTTGTTTTTTAGGCATAGGGGCCTGACCATGCAGTCTGGGCGTGGATCGAGTTTTAGGCTTGGAAGAAGAAGATGGCATTGGTTTGATATGAAAGTCAGTAGGCCTGAAAACACCCTCAGAAACCGGTGCTTGCACAGCAGCTCCGGACCCATCTAAGGTAGAGATAGCCACAGGTTCCATAGTCTAAGAAGCATTCTCGCGGCGTACTGGACTCTGAATAGGTCTCAGTAGAAGCCTGTGAATCTGAAGTAGCGGGTATCAGGGGCTGCTAAAGCTTCTCACTGAGTACCGGCGAACTGGCAACTAGCTTAGCGGAAGCATCGTCGGCAGCTTTGGACCTATGCGGTCTGTCTTTACCTTTATGTTTCTTTCGGAATGTCGGTAGTCGGATGGCTTACTGAAGCCATTTCTGGATAATTGAACAGAGTACTAAAATAGTTAAATATGAAAATGAACAGATGACGAGTAGTTTGACGATTGAATAAGGCACAAAACCGACAGCGAGGGATGTCGTGGTCTGGGCCTAAGCAAGGAATGTAGTACGAATGAAAATCTTTATGAGGTATTTGCTTTCCACAAGAAATACAACTGTTAACTTTTACTGACATCGGTTTAGAGCAAGAGAAAGGATCTCCAATGGGAACTTAGCTTTTTCAAAGACTTTGGATCTGAAACTCAAACGAAAATTTCAGGAGTCGGCCGACCGGCACTTGCGAACTGCTTCTGCTTCAGACACCACACGGCAAGAAAGACTGATGTAATGGCGTCGGCTGCATGCTTTATACCCCTGACTACCTGACGTCATGGAAGATGAGACAGCAACCGACGTAGGACCTAAGACTTTGATAATCAGGCTGACTGAGGGCTACCTGCAAGCAGAAAACCCAAATGTAATGACTGCAACAGTGAAACACTAAGAACACCCAGGACTACAAAGTACAGTTTTGTACCTACCATAAATGTAGATGTCCGATATGCAACTGCAGTCATAACATATGGGTTGTCCTGCCTCAGGCAGCCCTCGGTCGGCCGGATTCCAAAGTCTGGGTCCTGCGTCGGCTGGTGTCACCTCCTCTCCGACGTCAGCACGGCTGGAGTATAAAGGCATCGGCCGACGCCATCTTCTTCAGTGTTTCTTGCCCCAGATGCCAGGTGCCCTCCTAGGAAGGCTAAATTTGGTGAATGGATAACAATTCCAGACATGCACAACAGTAATAAACAGATACACCATAGGAAATACCCCCAGCTAAAAGGAACAAGGGGAATGGACCCAAAAAAGAGGGGAAGGAGGGAGGGAAAACCCGACTGCAGTTGCATATCTATCGGACATCTACATTTATGGTAGGTACAAAACTGTACTATGTCCTTCAAGAATGCAACTGCAGTCATAACATATGGGTTGAATACCATAGCCAAGCTGGGGGTGGATGGAGCTAAGAAAAAGATGGTGTAGCTAAAATGCCCTGCAGGACTGCCGAGGCAAAGCCTGCTCGGGATCTGGAGTATAAAGGCAGGTTGTAGTGCTTGGTAAATGTATGCACGGAGCTCCATGTAGCAGCCTCTAGAATGTCCTTTGTAGCCACTCCTCTTAGGAAAGCTGTGGATGTGGCTATAGCTCTGGTGGAATGTGGCCTAATATTGGCTGGCACACTTTTTCCATGGTAAGAATAGCAGAATCTGATGCAGTGTCCAATCCATTTTGAAACTGTTTGTTTGGAGATTGCTTTTCCTTGTATTCCAGCAGCATAGGCTACAAACAGCTGGTCAGACTTTCTGGTGGCCTTAGTTCTGTCCAAGTAGTAGCGTAGTTGCCTGTGTATATCCAAGGTATGCAGCAGTCTTTCCCCCCTATTTTGAGGATTGGGGAAGAAAGTAGGAAGGTGAATAGCTTGATTTAAAGACACCCTGGAAATTACTTTTGGCATGAAAGAAGGATTTGTTCTTAGAGAGATTCTGTCCTGATGAAAAATGAGAAAAGGAGGTACTGCCATGAGTGCCTGTATCTCCGAGACTCTTCTTGCTCATGTGACTGCCAATAGAAAAAACATTTTCCATGATAGAAATTGCATCTCTGAGGTTGCTGCTGGCTCAAAGGGAGGAAGAGTTAATTTTTCCAATACAAAATTGAGGTCACATGCAGGTACTGGTTGTTTTCTGGGAGGCTTGATATTCTTTATCCCTCTTAGTAACTGTCTTAGCAAAGGATGTGAAAACACTGGTGGATCACAATTGTATCTTGCTGAGATTGCTGAGGCATGAATCTTTATGGATGAATATGAGAGTCCAGAATGAAACATTTCTGCCAAGTATTCCAATATCTGAGGTACACTCAGTACTGTTGTATTCTGACCCCTGTTGGCAGCCCAGATGCTAAATCTCTTCCACTTGGCTGAATAGGTTTTTCTGGTGGAAGGTCTGCGTGCTTCCAATAAGATGCCCTGAACTGCCTTGGAAAGAGAGGGAGTGGAAGAAGTTATAGTAACCTCCAGGCTGTCAGATGTAATGTTTTCAGGTTTTGATGAACAGTCCTGTAGTTGTGTTGTGTTAGAAGCAGGGACCATAGGGGCAGAGGCCACGGTTTGGTCCGAGATATGCTCAACAGCAATGGGTACCAGTGTTGGTTTGGCCAGTCTGGAGCTATCAAAATGCCTGTTGGCTGTTCTGCTTTGATCTTCAGAATCACCTTGGTCAACAGTGGCAGAGGAGGAAATGCATAAATGTTTAGGGAGTTCCAGCTGAAGGAGAGAGCATCTGTTGCCCAGGCTAGAGGATGTTGGGTCCTTGTACAGAACTTTTCCAGGTGGTGATTCGTGTGAGACGCAAAGAGATCTATGTCCGGTCTTCCCCATGTCTTTGTTATTTGAGAGAAAATGTGGGGATGCAGCATCCATTCGTGTGGATCCAAGAAATTTCTGCTCAGCTTGTCTGCCAGTACATTGTCCTTGCCTGGCACAAACTGGGATTGCAGGTGTATCTTCAGACTCAGTGCTTTTTCCCCAGAGAATCATTGTTAGTCTGCAGAGGGGGTAAGAATGAGTCCCTCCCTGCTTGTTTATATACCACATGACAGTGGTGTTTGTCTGTCCTTATTAGCAAATGTCCTTGTCGCAGTGATCTTTGGAAACTCTCGATTGCATGTATCACTGCCAACATCTCTTTTTGGTTTATGTGCAGATGTCTTTCCTTTGGTGTCCATTGACCCTGAACGCATCTGCCCTCCATGTGCGCCCCCCATCCATGATCTGAAGCATCTGTTGTAATCATTTGACCTGCTTGAGGTCTGTTGAAAGACATGCCCTTGTTTAACTGACTTGCTTGAGCCCGCCACAAGAATTCTTTTTGCTGACACGGAATAAGTGGGATTACGTCCTCTAGGCTTTGGCTGTGTTGGGACCATAAGCTTTTCAAATACCATTGCAGCTTTCTCATATGAAGTCTTGCCAAAGGTATCAGAAGAATGCATGATGCCATGAATCCCAGGGCCTGCAGGAGTTTCCTTGCAGTCAGCTGGGAGAGTTGTGCTAGGCCTTTGAAGTACTCTGGTAACTGCTGTTGTTTTTCCTCTGTGAGGTAGGCCATTTGTGTTTCTGTGTCCAGTTTGGCCCCCAGGAAAATAATTTGTTGGGATGGCAGTAGTCTTGATTTTTGAATGTTGAATGTGTATCCCAAGGCCTGTAGTAATTGCGTGACATAGTCCAAGTTTTTTATTAAGGTTTGTTTGTTGTCTGCTTGTATGAGGCAGTCGTCCAGGTAAGGGTATATCTGAATTCCCTGGAGTCTGCAGTGTGCCACTACTGATGCCAGGCATTTCGTGAACACTCTGGGCGCAGTAGATAAGCCAAACGGCAATGCTGAGAATTGATAATGCTCTGTCCCTGCAAGAAATCTGAGGTATCTTCTGCAACTTTGTCTGATTGGGACATGCAGGTATGCCTCCTTAAGGTCCAGAGTGACCAGCCAAGACCCCTTACCCAGCATGGGAAGGAGTTGCTGTAACATCAGCATTTTGAACTTTGGCACAATGAGAAAGGTATTTAGAGTAGACAAGTCCAGTATAGGCCTCCATTTGTTTTCCTTTCTTGGAACAAGGAACAGTCTCGAGTAAAATCCCTGGCCTTGTTCCTGAGGAGGTACCTTTTCTATTGCTTTTAAAGTTAATAGCTTTGAAACTTGAATGAGTGCCTCTGCCCTTTGATGGTGTGGCAGGTTTGGCATGCCTTGTCTTGTAGGTAAAGTATGGAAGTGGAATCTGTAACCCTTGTCTATTAAATCCAGAATCCAGTTGTCCTTGGTTAAGATATGCCAGTTTTTTGAGAATAAGGATAATTTTCCACCCAAGGGTGTTTCTCTCTGAGCCCTTGTAGGCGGTAAGAAAGTCAAGTCATTGTGATTGTCCTTGTGGTGCAGCTGGACTGGCTGCAGCACTTCTTTGATTTGGAGGTTGCCATTGGCGGCCCCTGTAGGAGCCTCGGTATTGCCCTCGGCCACGCCTGTTCTTTCCCCTTTGAAACTTATCCGAGTCTGGGAAGGACCAATTCTTTGAAGGCCGGTTTCTACTAAATCTGGGGGGCTGAACCTGGAGGAAATCCTTGACTGTCTGCACTGACTTAGCTTTTTCCTCAATAGACTTCAATACATCTTGTGCATTAGCACCAAAACGCTTCTGTTTTTCCAGAGGTGCATCAAGTAAAGTACAGTTTTGGACCTACCATAAATGTAGATGTCTGAGAGGAATGCATCTGCAGTCTTAACAAATGGGTTGTCCTGTCGTCAGGCAGCCCTTCGGTCGGCCGGATTCCAAAGTCTGGGTCTGGCTTCGGCTGGTGTCGCACTTCACCCGACGTCATTGCGGCAGTTTTGGTATAAAGCGTCAGACGCCATTTTCCTCAGTGTTTCTTGCCCCAGATGCCAGGTGCCCTCTTTGTTGGCTAAATTTGGATAAATGCCAAAGTTTCCAAATAGTAGAGAGCAAACACACAAAATAAACATGTATGTACATATATACAAACAAATACACCATAACAGATCCCCCCCAAGCTAGCTGAAGATTGGTAAGTACCCTAGGAGTACCTCAGAGGGGAAGGAGGGTGGGTAATCCTGACTGCAGATGCATTCCTCTCGGACATCTACATTTATGGTAGGTACAAAACTGTACTATGTCCTTCAGGGATGCATCTGCAGTCTTAACAAATGGGTAGAATACCATAGCTAAACTAGGGGAGGAGGAAATGAGAATAGATTATGGTGTAGTCAGGATCCCTTGCAAAACAGCAGTGGCAAAACCAGCACGGGATCTAGAGTATAGAGGTAAGTTATAATGCTTGGCAAATGTATGCACGGAGGTCCAAGTAGCAGCCTCTATAATGTCCTTGGTAGCCACTCGTAAGAAAGCTGTGGTAGTGGCTGTGGCCCTTGTGGAGTGAGGCCTGATGTTCTCTGGAGTTTTCTTTCCATGGTAGGAGTAACAAAATCTAATGCAATTTCCTATCCATTTGGAGATTGTTTGTTTAGAAATTGGTTTTCCTTCCTTTCCTGTTGCATAAGCTACCAGAAGCTGGTCAGTTTTTCTATTGTTTTTTGTCCTGTCCAGGTAGTAGCGTAATTGTCTGTGTACATCCAAGGTATGCAAAAGCTTTTCTCCCCTGTTCTGTGGATTGGGGAAGAATGTAGGAAGGTGGATAGCCTGATTTAAAGATACTCTGGATACCACCTTAGGCATGAATGTAGGATTTGTTCTCAAGGACACTCTGTCTTGATGGAAGATCAGGAAGGGTTGTACTGCCATTAATGCCTGTAGTTCAGAGACCCTTTCTTGCTGAAGTTACTGCCAGCAGGAAAGCAGTCTTCCAGGATAAGTATTGCATTTCTGCTGTAGCTGCTGGCTCGAAAGGAGGTAGAGTCAGCTTTTCTAGCACAAAGTTCAAGTCCCATGCTGGCAATGGAGGTTTCCTGGGGGGTTTTACATTTTTAATTCCCCTCAGAAACTGTCTGAGCAGAGGATCTTGAGAAGACAGGAGGATTCAAGCTGTATTCTGCTGAAATAGCTGATGCATGTATCTTGATGGAGGAATAGGACAGGCCTGTATGGAAGAGCTCCGGCCAAGTACTCCAGGATGTTGGCTATGTTCACCAGTGTCACATCTTGCCTTTGCAGTACTCAGATGAGATATCTTTTCCATTTTGCTGCATAATTCTTTCTTGTTGAAGGTCTGAGCCTCCAGGATTATGTCTTTAACCCTTTGGGATAAATCTGGGTTAATTGCTGTTATGTAATGTTCCAGGCAGTTAGCTGCAGAGTTTTTAGGTTTGGATGCAGTATGTTGTAGTTGTTCTGTGTCAGCAGTAATGGGATCAGGGGCAGTTTCCATATTTGTTCCCGGGACATGCTCCTCAGCAGTGGATACCAATGTTGTCTTGGCCAGTCTGGGGCTATCAGGATGATCCTCGGACGTTCCTCTTTGATCTTGAGAAGCACCTTGTGCATCAAAGGAAGTGGTGGGAATGCGTATGCTGTCAGGCTTTTCCAACTGAAGGATAGGGAGTCCACCTTCCAAGCAAGTGGGTGGTAAGTCCTTGTGCAGAATTTCTTCAACTGGTGATTGCATGGGGATGCAAAAGTACAGTTTTGTACCTACCATAAATGTAGATGTCCGAACAGGATAGCATCTGCAGTCATAACAAATGGGTTGTCCTGTCGTCAGGCAGCCCTTCGGTCGGCCGGATTCCAAAGTCTGGGTCTGGCCTCGGCTGGTGTCGCACTTCACCCGACGTCATCTCTGCTGGTCTTCGGGTATAAAGGCATCAGCCGGCGCCATTTTCCTCAGTGTTTCTTGCCCCAGATACCAGTTGCCGTCTTGGAAAGCTAAATTTTGGATAAATGCCAATGTTTCCAAAAAAGTAGAAGGCAAACGCAAAAAATAAGCATGTATGTACATATATACAAACAAATACACCATAAGAGACCCCCAGCTAGCTATTAGGAGGGTAAATACCGTAGGAGTACCACAGAGGGGAAGGAGGGTGGGTAATCCTGACTGCAGATGCTATCCTGTTCGGACATCTACATTTATGGTAGGTACAAAACTGTACTATGTCCTTCAAGGATGCATCTGCAGTCATAACAAATGGGTAGAATACCATAGCCAAACTAGGGGAGGAGGAAGAAGAATTATGGTGTAGTTAGGATCCCTTGCAATACAGCAGTGGCAAACCCTGCTCGGGATCTAGAGTATAGAGGTAAGTTATAATGCTTGGCAAATGTATGCACGGAGGTCCAAGTAGCCGCCTCAATAATGTCCTTGGTTGCCACTCCTAAGAAAGCTGTGGTAGTGGCTGTAGCCCTTGTAGAGTGAGGTCTTATGTTCTGTGGAATTGGTTTTCCATGGTAGAAGTAACAGAATCTTATGCAATTTCCTATCCATTTGGAGATTGTCTGTTTGGAAATTGCTTTTCCTTCCCTTCCTGTTGCATAGGCTACTAAAAGCTGGTCAGTTTTTCTGTTACCTTTGGTTCTGTCCGGGTAGTAGCGTAACTGTCTATGTACATCCAAGGTATGCAGCAGTCTTTCCCCTCTGTTCTGTGGATTGGGAAAGAAGGTAGGTAGGTGGATTGCCTGGTTTAGAGACACTCTGGACACCACCTTAGGCATAAATGTAGGATTAGTTCTCATGGACACTATCTTGATGGAAGATTAGGAAGGGTTGTACTGCCATTAAGGCCTGTAGTTCCGAAACCCTCCTTGCTGAAATAATTGCCAGTAGGAAAGCAGTTTTCCATGATAGGTGTTGAAGGTCTGCAGTTGCTGCTGGTTCAAATGGAGGGAGTGTCAATTTTTCTAGCACAAAGTTCAAGTCCCATGCTGGTAATGGTGGTTTCCTAGGAGGTTTTACATTCTTGATTCCTCTGAGGAACTGCCTGAGTAGAGGATGTGAGAAGACAGGGGATCAAGCTGTATTCTGCAGAAATAGCTGATGCATGTATCTTGATGGAGGAATAGGACAGGCCTGTATGGAGAAGCTCTGCCAAGTACTCCAGGATGTTAGCAATATCTATCTTGACACATCTTTTCCTCTTTCAGTACTCCAAATGACAAACCTTTTCCATTTTCCTGCATAGTTCCTTCTTGTTGAAGGTCTGTGGGCTTCAAGGATAATGTTTTAACCCTTTGGGATAAGTCTGGGTTAGTTGCTGTTATGTGATGTTCCAGGCAGTCAGTTGCAGAGTTTTTAGGTTTGGATGCATGATGTTGTAGTTGTTCTGAGTTAACATCAAAGGCATCAGGGTAGTGTCCACATTCTCCCGAGACATGCTCCTCAGCAATGGATACCAGTGTTGTCTTGGCCAATTGAGCTATCAGAATTATCCTTGGGCATACCTCTTTGATTTTCAGTAGTACCTTGTGCATCAAAGGAAGAGGTGGAAATGCATATGCTGTCAGGCCTTTCCAACTGAAGGATAGAGAGTCCACCTTCCATGCAAGTGGGTGGTATGTCCTTGTGCAGAATTTCTTGAGCTGGTGATTGAGTGGGGATGCGAATAGGTCTATTTGTGGCATTCCCATTTCTTTGTGATGGCCTTGAAGATGTCCGGGTGTAGCATCCATTCGTGAGCATCCGAGGTAGTTCTGCTTAACATGTCTGCTAGGGTGTTTTCTTTTCCCGGTACAAATATTGCCTGTAACTGGATGTTGTAGCTCAGAGCCATATTCCAAAGGTCCAGAGTCATTCTGCATAGGGGGTATGAATGAGTGCCTCCCTGTTTGTTGATGTACCACATGACTGTGGTGTTCTGTCCTTATCATTAAATGGCCTTCCTTGAGGAATGGTCTGAAATTCTGGATTGCTAGTTTTACTGCCAGCATTTCTTTTTGATTTGTGTGCAGGTGTAGCTGGGTCTGGAGTCCATAATCCTTGTATGCATTTGTCCAACATGTGTGCCCCCCAGCCTAGGTCTGAGGCGTCCGTTGTGATGGTTTGACTTGCTTGAAAGTTGTGGAAGGGCAAGCCTGGGTTTGACTGGCATGCTTGAGCCCACCATAGGAACTCTTGTTTCAGGCATGGGATTAGTGGGATTTCGGTTTCTAAGCTGTGCCTGTGTTGAGACCATAAATTCTTTAGGTACCACTGTAGCTTTCTCATATGCAGTCTGGCATGGGGGACCAGGATTATGCATGATGCCATGAAGCCCAAGGCCTGCAGTACTTTTCTTGCTGTTAGTTTGTTCTGCTTTGTTAATGCCAAGAAGTAAAGAGGGAGTTGTTCTTGTTTTTCTGCAGTTAGGAATGCCATCTGTTTTACTGTGTCCAATTCCGCATCGAGCAATGTTCTTGTCTCGCATGGTAGCAGTCTTGACTCTTTTAAATTGACTGTGTATCCCAGGGCTTGTAGTAAGCAAATGACTCTTTGTAAGTCTTTTGTCAGCTTGCTTTGTTGTCCGCTTGTATCAGGCAGTCGTCCAGGTATGGATAAATTTGGATTCCTGTAGCCTGCAATGAGCGATTACTGATGCCAGGCATTTTGTGAATACTCTGGGCAGTAGATAAGCCAAAGGGCAATGCTGAGAATTGATAATGCTCTGATCCTGCAAGAAATCTGAGGTATCTTCTGCAATTTGGTCGTATGGGGACGTGCAGGTATGCCTCCTTGAGATCTAGAGTTACCAGCCAACACTCCTTGCCCAGCATGGGAAGAAGTTGCTGTAGGGTCAGCATTTTGAATTTTGGGACAATGATGAATGTGTTTAAGACGGACAGGTCGAGAATAGGTCTCCAACTGTTCTCTTTTCTTGGTACTAGGAAAAGTCTGGAGTAGAATCCTTTGCCCTGTTCTGTTAGTGGTACTCTTTCCACAGCTCTCATCTTTGTTAATTGAGCTATCTGCTTTAGAGCTTCTGTTTTTGATTTGGAGGTAGGTTTGGCATTCCTCTTTTACTGGTAAGGTGTGGAAGTGAAACCTGTAGCCTTGGTCTATGGTTTGCAAAATCCACTTGTCTTTTGTGATATAGTGCCAATTTTTGAAAATAAGGCTAACTTTCCGCCTAAAGGTGCTGCTGTTTGTTCCCTGGTAGGCGGTGTCAGAGCCAAGTCACTGTGATTGTCCTGTTGCAGTGGCAGTGGTTGTGTCTGTGCCTCGCTGGTTATTGCCTTGCCACTGGCGTCCTCTGTAGGCACCTCCTCTGGATTGATTTCTGCCTCTGGAACGTCTATTCCTGCCTCTCTGAGATTTTGAGGAGTCTGGAAAGGACCAATTTTTGGAAGGCCAGTTCCTGCTAAACCTTGGGGGCTGAACCTGTAAGAAATCCTTAACTGTTTGTACAGATTTTGCCTTCTGATAATTCACTAGGAACCACATTAGTAGGCAAAACTTCAAAGGCCGATTCAACTAGGGTAGCAGGAGCCTCGGTAGTAGTCATGGATTCGGCTGAAGATTGACCCGTTTGCTCGGTTTCGGCCGAAACAGAGACACTCATGGGTTTGCTTAACCGTGGTTTCGCCGAAACGCGGACCGCGAAAGTGTCGGTTTTTCTTTGCTTTTAACAATTTGAGTAGTCGGAGGATCCGACGGCATAATGTATGCAAAATCTGAGCGAAAAACTGTTCAGCAAACTCCGACCGGCGCCTAAGCGTTCGTCGGTTGAAGGAAGCACAGGCTAAACAGGCTGCTACGTGGTCTGGGCCTAAACAAGGTAAGCAGTAAGAGTGGAAATCTTTATGAGGTATTTGTTTCACAAGTTAAACAGTTATTTACTTTTTCTGACATCGGCTGAGGCAAGAAAGAGTCCCCAACGGGTACTTAGCTTTTAGAAGTCTTCAAAGTAGTATTCGGTAGTAGTAATCTCTGGATCTGACCGACCGGCACTTGCGAACAGCTTCTGCTTCGGGCGCCACGCGGCAAGAAAGACTGGGGAAAATGGCATCGGCTGATGCCTTTATACCCGAAGACCAGCAAAGATGACGTCGGGTGAAGTGCGACACCAGCCGAGGCCAGACCCAGACTTTGGAATCCGGCCGACCGAAGGGCTGCCTGACGACAGGACAACCCATTTGTTATGACTGCAGATGCATCCTTGAAGGACATCAAGTCTATTTGTGGTAATCCCCATTCTCTTGTGATGGTTTTGAAAATGTCTGGATGCAGCATCCATTCGTGGGCATCTGTTGTAGTTCTGCTTAATATGCCTGCTAGAATGTTTTCCTTCCCTGGTACATAAATTGCCTGTAACTGAATGTTGTAGCTCAGAGCCACATCCCATAGGTCCAGTGCCAGCCGGCATAGGGGGTATGAGTGTGTGCCTCCCTGTTTGTTGATGTACCACATAACTGTGGTGTTGTCTGTCCTTATCAACTGGCCTTCTTGGAGAAGAGGTCTGAATGCCTGGATTGCCAATTTTACTGCCATCATTTCTTTTAGATTTATGTGCAGATGCAGCTGGTCTTGGGTCCATAGGCCTTGAATGCACTTGTCCATCATGTGTGCCCCCCAACCGAGGTCTGAGGCATCTGTCGTGATAGTCTGTCTTGGTTGACTTTTGCAGAAGGGCAGTCCTGTGTTTAATTGACAGGCCTGAGCCCACCATAAGAACTCTTGTTTCAGGCATGGGATCATTGGAATTTTGGTTTCTAGGCTGTGCTTGTGCTGAGACCACAAATTTTTAGGTACCACTGTAGCTTTCTCATATGAAGCCTGGCATGAGGGACCAGAATTATGCAGGATGCCATGATGCCGTGAGCTTGTAGCACTTTTCTTGCAGTTAGATGGCTGTGCTTTGTTAATGCCAAGAAGTAGAGAGGAAGTTGCTCTTTCTTTTCTGCAGTTAGAAATGCCATTTGTTTTGATGTGTCCAGTTCTGCACCCAGAAAGGTTATTATTTGGGATGGAATCAGCCTTGACTTTTTTGTATTGACTGTATATCCCAGGGCTTGTAGCAGGTAGATGACTCTTTGTAAGTCTTCTGTTAATTTGCTTTCGTTGTCCGCTTGTATCAGGCAGTCGTCCAGGTAGGGATAGATTTGAATTCCCTGAAGTCTGCAATGAGCGATTACTGATGCCAGGCATTTCGTGAACACTCTGGGCGCAGTAGATAAGCCAAAGGGCAATGCTGAGAATTGATAATGCTCTGATCCTGCAAGAAATCTGAGGTATCTTCTGCAAATTGGTCTTATGGGGACGTGCAGGTATGCCTCCTTGAGATCTAGAGTTACCAGCCAAGACTCCTTGCCCAGCATGGGAAGAAGCTGCTGTAGGGTCAGCATTTTGAATTTTGGAACAAAGAGGAATGTGTTTAAAGCGGACAGGTCTAGAATAGGCCTCCATTTGTTTTCTTTTCTTGGTACCAGGAAGAGCCTGGAGTAAAATCCCTTCCCTTGCTCCATAAATGGTACCTTTTCCACAGCTCGCATTCTTAGTAATTGAGATATTTGTTTTAGAGCTTCTGTCCTTTGAGAAGGTGGTAGGTTTGGCATTCCTCTCTTTCTGGGTAGTGTATGGAAATGGAACCTGTAACCTTTGTCTATAGTCTGCAAAATCCATTTTTCTCTTGTAATGCAGTGCCAGTTTTTTGAAAATAATGTTAGCTTTCCTAAGGGTGCTTCCAGTTGTTCCCTGGTAGGCGGTGCCACCGCCAAGTCACTGTGATTGAGTTATTGTAGTGGTGGTGGCTGTATCCGTGCCTCGTTGGTTGCTACCCTGCCACTGGCGACCCCTGTAGGCACCCCTGGATTGGTTTCTGCCTCTAGAGCGCCTATTCCTGCCTCTTTGTGCCTTAGAGGAGTCTGGAAAGGACCAATTCTTGGAGGGCCAGTTCCTGCTAAACCTTGGAGGTTGAACTTGTAAGAAATCTTTTACTGTTTGCACAGATTTTGCTTTCTCTTCCATCTTTTTTGTACCTGCTGTGCGGGGGCACCAAATAAATTGACCTTGTCCATAGGTGCATCCAAAAGCTTAGATTTGGCATGGTCAGGTAATGCCTGTTCTTTCAACCATGCATGCCTCCTGATAACCGTGCCAGTCATGGCTGATCTAAAGGAAGCCTCCAGTGCATCATAGCCACATTTTAAAGAATGGTTACTAACCTGCTGTATGTTATGTAACATTTCTTGAACATACTTTTTATCTATAGATTCTTCAGAGGACAGTTTTTTAGTCAACTGGTCAAGCATAAACTCTTGATATTGAATCATATGAAATTGACAGTTCAAAGCTCTAGCTGACAAAGTAGCAGAGGTGTAAACCTTTACCCCATCTCTAAGGACCTGGATTCCCTTTCAGAGGGAGGGTTTTTAGAAGAAGTAGCTGCTGCAGCTTTAGGGCCCTGGGAGATAGTCTCTGGATCTGCAAAAGGGGCCTTATATAAGTGGTGATGAGTGTCCGGGACCCTGTAGTACCTATCGGGCTTAGCAGGAGCCGGAGGTAAAGTATCAGGAGTAGTGCAAGCATCATTAAATGCATCATCAACAACAGATAGAACTGGAGGTATAGCTAAAGGCCTATGCTGTGGCAAGTGTAGAAAGGTCCTAAGCCTTTTTCTAGAGTCTGAGAAATCTTGGCCCTGCCACTGAAATTGTTCCCTCATAGCATGCAAGGTTTCCCCAAAGGAAAATTCCTCAGGAGGAGAGGCTGAAGAGATGGACTCCTCAGCATCAGAGTCTTCGTAAGGAGAGTAAGAAGCCTCAGGAGGGTCTGTATGTTCTGAGTCATCAGAGGAATCATCTGTGGCTACTGGCTCAGGGGGCTCTGCTCTAAGCCTCTTTTCTGGAGGAGGGAGAGAGGCCCTGTCTGGATGAGGCTGGGATCCACGAATTAAAGAGATGAGATCCTCTGCCAAAGAAAGCATATGGGAGCTGGTGCTGGGCCTGTGAGAGGGGGGCTTGGCAGGCACAGGTTTTGAAGCTTTGGCTGCTTTAGCCCTGGCAAAGGCCTTAATAGACATAGCTGGAGGAGGCCTAGCATCTCCACGTGCAGGGGTAGAAATATCAAGGGGAATGGTGTCTGATAATTCCTGTGAAATCGCAACAGAAGGTTGGATTTCAGAAACCGTTTCTACCAGGGTAGAAGAGGCCTCGGTAGAAGGCACGTTATCGGCTGAAGAAAGAACCGCTTGCTCGGTTTCGGCCGAAACAGAGACACTCGCGGGTTGCTTAACGCGGTTCGCCGAAACCGCGGACCGCGAGTGTCGGTCTTTCTTTCTTTTGGTTATTTGCTTAGTCGGAGGATCAGACGGCATAATGTAGGCAAAATCGGAGCCGAAAATCTGTTCAGCAAAGTCCGAGCGACGTTTAAGCGTCCGCCGGTTAAAAGAAGCACAGGCTAGACAAGCTGCTACGTCGTGGTCTGGGCCTAAACAATGTATGCAATAGAGTGGAAATCTTTATGAGGTATTTGTTTCCCACAAGATAAACAGTTATTAACTTTCTCTGACATCGGCTGAGGCAAGAAAGAGTCCCCAACGGGTACTTAGCTTTATAGAAGTCTTCAAGTAGTATTCGGTAGTAGTAATCTCTGGATCTGACCGACCGGCACTTGCGAACAGCTTCTGCTTCGGGCGCCACGCGGCAAGAAAGACTGAGGAAAATGGCGTCGGCTGATGCCTTTATACCCGAAAAACTGCCGCAATGACGTCGGGTGAAGTGCGACACCAGCCGAAGCCAGACCCAGACTTTGGAATCCGGCCGACCGAAGGGCTGCCTGACGACAGGACAACCCATTTGTTAAGACTGCAGATGCATCCTTGAAGGACATCTTTACTTTGACATGGTCTGGCAGTGGCTGATCTTTTAACCAAGCATGTCTACGAATCACAGCCCCAGTCATAGCTGCCCTACATGAAGCCTCCAATGCATCATAACCACACTGAAGAAAATGATTGTTAACCTGCTGAGTGTTATGTATGTGATCCTGCAATGCCTTTCTATCAATAGGCTCAGGAGAGGCTAACTTTTTCTGCAAGTCATCCAGTAAAAAATCCTAGTACTGAAACATATGAAAAAGGCAGTTAAGTGACCTCATGGCTAGGGTGGTAGAGGTATAAACTTTTTTACCCCATCTCTCCAGAGACCTAGCTTCCCTATCCGCTGGCAAAGGATTCTTGGAAGTGGAGGTAGCCACTCCCTTGGGGCCCTGTGAAATAGTTTCTAAATCCACGGAGTGGGCCTTAAAGAGATGTTTGTGAGTGTCAGGGACTCTAATATCTGTCTGGCTTGACAGGAGCAGCGGGGAGAGAATCAGGGTTAGCACTGGAGTCGGAGAAAACATCATCCAAAACATCCATCACAGGGGGAATAGCTAAAGGTCTGTGCTGGGGAAGCTTGAGGAAGGTACGTAGCCTTTTCCTGGAATCGGAGAATTCCTGACCCTGCCATTGGAAATGTTCCCTTATTGAGTGCAGGACTTCACCAAAAGAGAAATCCTCTGGAGGAGAGGCAGAGGGAATTGATTCCTCAGCATCAGAGTCCTCATAGGCCTGGAAGGATTCTTCCTGAGTATCCGAATGCTCAGAATCCCCAGAGGCCTCATCTGAAGAGAGGTTTTCAGTCTGCTCAGTTCTAGGCCTTTTCTCTGCAGGAGGCTGAGAACCTCTGTCTGGGTGAGGCTGAGACCCCCTGATAAGGGAAATAAGGTCTGCAGCAAGAGACATTATCTGTTTATCAGAAGAGGAGGCCCAGACAGTAGGTTTAGGATGGGCCTTGGCCTGGCTGGCCTTAGCGTGCAAAGGCCTTGATGGACATAGAAACAGGAGGCCTAGCAGCCCCACGTGCAGGAGTGACCTTGTCCACCGGAATGGTGTCGGGTAAATCCAGAACTTCGGTTTCTGGGGGAAAATCAACAACTGGCACCGGAGAGGTCTCCGGGACCGAAGGACGTGCTAACGCTGTGTCATCGGCCTGGAGCGGTTGAATTACCGCTTCCGCAGGGACCGAAGCACTAGCGGAGGGTCTAGGAGTAGAATCGGTAGAGGACGCGGGCTGAGGATGTCGGTCCCGGTCCTTCCGTTTTTTGGAAGATTGAGCTGTCGGTAGATCCGACGGCATGATATACGCAAAGGATTCGCCAAAAAAGTCTTCAGCAAATTCTGCCCGGCGCCTGAGTGTGCTTATTAAAGCAAGCACAGGCAGCACAGGCCGAGACGTCGTGGTCTGGGTCCAAGCAAGAAAGGCAGTAAGAATGGAAGTCCTTATGAGGTATTTGTTTACCATAAGACAAACAATTATTAACTTTCTCAATTTGTTCTGACATCGGCTGAGGCAAGAAAAAATGTTCCCCAACAGGGTACTTAGCTTTTAGATGACTTCGGTACTAACCGGCACTTGCGAACTGCTTCTGCTTCGGGCACTGCGTGGCAAGAAAGACTGAAGAAGATGGCGTCGGCCGATGCCTTTATACTCCAGTCGTGCTGACGTCGGAGAGGAGGCGACACCAGCCGACGCCGGACCCAGACTTTGGAATCCGGCTCACCGAGGGCTGCCTGAGGCAGGACAACCCATATGTTATGACTGCAGTTGCATTCTTGAAGGACATCAGTGAATACACTCAAACATCTACATTTATGGTAAGTGTACACAACTGTACTATGTTCTTCGTGTTTCACTGTTGCAGTCATCACATTTGGGTTGATTCCCAAAGCTAAGGAATGGAGGAAGAAGAGCATTAAAGCCAGCTATTAAACCCTGCAAGACTGAACTGGCAAATCCAGCTATGGATTTAGAGAAGACAGGCATGTGGTAATGCTTGGTGAAGGTATGTACAGAGCTCCAGGGTAGCTTCTAGGATGTCCCTGGGTAGGGACTCCTCTGAGAAAAGCCGCAGAGGTAGATGCAGCCCTGGTGGAATGTGATCTAATTCCCTGTGGGGTAGGATTTCCATGGTGCTTGTAGCAGAAATGAACGCAATGGGCTATCCATTTGAAGATGGTTTGCTTTGAAATGGCCCTCCCCCCTCTGCCCCTGCAGCAAAGCCAGTTAGCAACTGTTCATATTTTCTGAGAGGATTAGTCCTGTCCAAATAAAATCGAAGTTGTCTATGCATGTCCAGAGAGTGCAGTATTCGTTCCCCTTTGTTTTTTGGATTAGGGAAAAAAGTAGGCAAATGAATGGACTGGTTTAGGGCCACATTAGACACCACCTTGGGCATAAAGGAAAGATTAGTACTGAGGGAAACACTGTCCGCATGGAAAATAATGAAGGGTTCCACTGCCATGAGGGCCAGTAATTCAGACACTCGTCTTGCTGAAGTGATGGCTAGAAGGAAGGCTGTTTTCCAAGAAAGGAATTTCAACTCTGCAGCTGCAGCTGGCTCAAAAGGAGGTAGAGTGAGCTTTTCCAATACAAAGTTAAGGTCCCAGGCTGGAGTGGGAGCTCTCCCGGGGGGGGGGGTCTTAAATTTTTGGCCCCTCTAAGGAATCGTTATAGCAAGGGGTGAGAGAAGAGGGGTGGCTCAGTATTATAATGCGCTGAAATAGCAGAGGCACGAATTTTAATTGATGAGAAGGATAGGCCCTTGTGGAGCATTTCTGTTAAGTACTGTAGAGTATGAGGTAAGCTGTGCACCGTTGTACCCATCCCCTGAGCCTGGCTCCAGGAACACTATCTTTCCATTTTTCAGCATAGGATTTTCTAGTACAAGGCCTTCTTGTCTCCAGAATGACATCCAGCACCTGCTTACTGAGGGATGCTACAGGAGAGCTCAGTGAATTAGCCCGGCTTCAAAGTTCAGGGTTTGAAGCTGAGAGTGCAAAATCTGGTCCACCTGCTGGGACAGCAGGGAAGGGGCCTGAGGCAGGTGCCATGGTTGTAGCAATGTCATAATGCGCAAGAGTGGGTTACCAGTGCTGACGTGGCCAGTCTGGTACAATCAGTATTGTCCTTGGGTTGTCCTGTTTGATCTTTAGTAGAACCTTTGAGAGGAGAGGGGGAAAGGCATAAACCGAGAGGCTTTCCCAGATAAAGGACAGGGCATCCACTTTCCAAGCTTAGCTGTAGGGAATTCTTGTGCAGAACTTGTTCAATTGGTAGTTCTGAGGGGAGGCAAACAGGTCTATCTCTGGAGTCCCCCATTTGTTCCTCAAAAGGTTGAATATTCTGGGTTCTAGTTTCCATTCGTGTGGAGCCATGAGATTTTTGCTCAAGTCTGCCAGTGAATTTAGTTTGCCTTGCAGGAATTGAGCTTGTAGGTGTACTTGGTATCTCAAGGCTGTATTCCACAGAGCCACAGCTTGTCTGCAGAGAGGGCACGAGTGGGTTCCCCCCTGCTTGTTGTTTATGTACCACATAACTGTGGTGTTGTCCATCTTTACTAATAGTTGTCCTGGAAGAATACAGTCTTGGAAGGCTGTCAGAGCATTCTGTACAGCTAACATTTCTTTTTGATTGATATGCAGGTGCATCTGTCGCAGGTTCCATTTGCCCTGAATGCACTGCCCTGCCATGTGAGCCCCACATGCATAGTCTGATGAGTCTGCTGTTAGGGTTTGGGCGGCAGGGGGTAGAGTGAAAGGGAGTCCCTTGTTGTAGTAGCAGGCCTCTGCCCACCAAAGGAACTCTGTCTTTATACAAGGAATGATAGGAATCATTGATTCCAGGTCCTGAGAATGTTGACACCATAGGCTTTTTAGATACCACTGGAGTTTCCTCATATGCAGTCTTGCATATGGAATTAGTAGAATGCAAGAGGCCATGAACCCCAGGGCTTGCAATATTTTCCTTGCAGATAGCTGGGGTTTTGTGGCCAATAGTTTGAAGTAGGTTGTCACAAACTTTTTTCTCCGGAGTGAGGAATGCCATCTGGGAAGTTGTGTTCAAGCTTGCTCCTAGGAATACAATCTGTTGACAGGGTACTAGATGAGATTTCTTTGGTGTACCCCAGTGAGGTTAGAAGATTCTTTACGAATGCCAGGTGTTGTAATAGCAAGTCCTGGCTTTCTGCCTGAATAAGACAGTCGTCCAATTATGGGTAAATTTCAATATTTCTCTGCCTGCAAAATGCAATGGCTGGAGCTAAACACTTTGTGAATACCCTAGGCGCAGTAGATACGCCAAAGGGAAGTGCAGAGAAAGTACAGTTGTGTACACTTACCATAAATGTAGATGTACGAGTGTATTCACTGTTGCAGTCATTACATTTGGGTAATCCGCTGGCAGGTTGACCTCAGTCGGCCTGAATAACAAAGTCTTGGGTCCTGTGTCGGTTGCTGTCTCCTCTTCCATGATGTCAGGTAGTCTGGGATATAAAACATGCAGCCGATGCCATTTTATTCAGTTTTTCTTGCCCCCGATGTCAGGTGCCCCCCAAATGGGGAGCAAAAATACATACATAAATAAACAGTAAATATATAAATGCACTTTTAGAAATAAACTTTACCTTCAACTAAAAGCAAATACACCACAAAGGCTTTTGAGTATAGTGAAGGAAAGAAAGGGTATAGAATGGGGGATGGTGGGTGGGTAACCTGGACTGCAAGAGTGAATACACCCGAACATCTACATTTATGGTAAGTGTACGCAACTGTACTATGTTCTTCATGTTTCACTGCTGCAGTCATTACATTTGGGTAGAATCCCAAAGCTATGGATGGGAGGATGGAACTAAACAGCATTAGGAGCGGCTATAAGGCCCTGCAGGACTGCAGTGGCAAAGTCTACCCTAGATTTAGAGAAGAGAGGTAAACGATAATGCTTTGTGAACGTATGAACAGAGCTCCAAGTAGCAGCTTCCAGAATGTCTTTGGTTGGGACCCCTCTGAGAAAAGCTGCTGAAGTAGACGCAGCCCTGGTGGAATGTGATCTGATCCCCTTGGGCACAGGTTTACCATGGTGCAAATAGCAGAAACAAATGCAGTGGCTTATCCATTTAGAAATAGTCTGCTTTAATATAGCCTTCCCCTCTGAACCTACAGCAAATGCTACCAGTAGTTGCTCAGACTTTCTTAGAGATTGGCTCCAATCTTAGTTGTCCGTGTACATCCAATGAATGCAGAATCTGCTTCCACCTTGTTCTGCGGATTTGGGTAAAATGTTGGCAGGTGAATGGTCTGGTTAAAAGCCACACTAGATATCACCTTAGGCATAAAAGAAAGATTGGTCCTGAGGGACAACCTGTCCGGGTAAAATGTAATAAAAGACTCCACTGGCATGAGAGCCTATAGTTCCGAAACCCTTCGAGCTGAAGTAACTGCCAAAAGAAAAGCTGTCTTCCAAGACAGGAATTTTATATCCACAGTAGCTGCTGGTTCAAAAGGAGATAGGGTGAGTTTTTCCAGCACAAAATTGAGGTCCCATGCAGGAGTTTGTGTTGTCCTGGGAGGCCATAAATTGTTGGCCCCTCTGAGATACTGTTTTAGCAGTGGATGAGAAAAGAGGGGAGGCTCTGTGTTGTAATGAGCTGAGATGGCAGAAGCATGGATTTTTATTGAAGAAAAGGATAGGCCCTTGTCAAGAATCTCAGTTAAGTATTGCAAAATCTGAGGAATACTGGGCCTTGCTGCGTCTATTCCTTGTGCTTGGTTCCAAGCAGAGAATCTCTTCCATTTATCAGCATAAGATTTTCTAGTACTAGGCCTTCTGGCTTCCAAAATGACATCCATCACAGGTTTACTGAGGTGTGTGCTTTGAATAGTTTGCCATGCTGCAAGATTCAGAGTTTGGAGCTGAGTGTGCAGAATTTGCTAGTTCTGTTGAAACAGTAGATGATGTGTTTGAGGCAAGTACCACGGAGGAAGGTGTGACATATTCCTTAGAAGCGGGTACCAGAGTTGGCGTGGCCAGTCCGGAGCAATTAGAATCATTTTTGGTTTCTCCTGTTTGACTTTTAGTAAGACCTTGGAGAGTAAAGGCAGAGGGGGAAAGGCATAGAATGATAGGTTTTTCCAGCTGAAGGATAGAGCATCCAATTTCCATGCTTTTTTGTGATGAGTTCTTGTGCAGAATTTGTCCAACTGATAGTTTTGTGGAGAAGCAAATAGATCTATGTCTGGGCTTCCCTATTTCTGTGTTAACATGTTGAAGATTTGTGGATCAAGTTTCCATTCGTGTGGGTCCATAAGATTTCTGCTTAGGTCGTCTGCTAGAGTATTCTGCTTTCGTGGCAGGAATTGAGCTTGAAGCTGTATTTGGTAAATCAATGCTGTGTTCCACAAGGCCATGGCTAGTCTGCAAAGGGGATAGGAGTGGGTAGCTTTGTCATGTACCACATAACTGTGGTGTTGTCCATCTTTATCAGTAGTTGCCCTGGATGAAGCAAGTCCTTGAAAGCTGTCAGAGCATTCTGAACAGCTAGCATTTCTTTCTGGTTGGATCTGTAGATGCATTTGGTTTGGGCTCCATTTGCCCTGAATGCATCTCACTGCCAGGTGGGTCCCCCAAGCATAGTCTGATGGGTTTGTAGTTAGGGTTTGGGTTGCAGAGGGTAGAGGGAATAACAGTCCCTTGTTTTGGTGACATGTCTTTGCCCACCAAAGAAACTCCTGTTGTAGGCAGGGAATGAGAGGAATCATTGTTTCCAGGCAGTGACAATGATGACTCCATAAACTTTTTAGGTATCATTGAAGTTTCCTCATAAGCAGTCTTGAATATGGAATTAGTAGAATGCAGGATGCCATGAACCCCAAAGCCTGCAGAATTTGTCTTGCAGATAACTGTGTTTTTGTTGCCATTTGATTGAAGTAGGTTGTCAATTGTATTTGTTTGTCTGGCGTGAGGTAAGCCATCTGGGCAGATGTATTCAAGCTTGCACCCAGGAATGTAATTATTTGAGAGGGTACCAGTTGTGATTTCTTTTCGTTTATGGTGTACCCTAAGCATGCTAGAAGCATTTTTACAAATGCCAGATGTTGAAGAGTGTCCTTGTCCTCTGCCTGAATAAGACAATCATTCAGACAAGGATAAATTTGAATGCTTCTTTGTCTGCAGAATGCAATTACTGTTGCCAGTATTGGACGCCATGAATTGTATTTTCTTGGTAACAGGAACAGTCTTCAATAACATCCTTGTCCTTTTTCCTTTTCTGGTACCGGTTGAATAGCCCCCATATCCATGAGGGACATGACTTGTTTCTGGGCCTCTGCCCCCACTGGGTTTGTGGCAGATCCGGCCATGCGTTTGGAATTGGCAAAGTATGGAAATGAAATCTGTACCCCTGGGATTCTACCTTTAATACCCACTTGTCCTGGGTTATTAAATGTCAATTGTGAGCATGAAGTGCTAGTTTTCCCCCCAAGGGTGCTGCCAAAAGATAAGTGCTTGGAGATGGTAGAGGGAAGTCATTGAGACTGCTTACTGTAGAGTTGTGCTTTGTTACCTCTAGATTTGGAGGTGGATGCACCCCATTGCTTTGACCTGTAAGATCCCTGTGATTGATATCTGGAGCCTTTTGAGCATCTGGGTTTGCCCTGATTGGCTCTGTTGGACACTGGAAAGGACTAATTTTTAGTAGGCCAGTGCCTACTGAACCTGGGTGGCTGCACTTGCAAGAAATCTTTTACAGTTTGCATAGATTTAGCTTTGTCTTCCATTTTCTTTAAAACCTCTTCTGCTTTACTACCAGAGTATCATGCTGCAAAGGGGCATCCAACAATTTAGCTTTAACATGATCAGGCAGATTTTGCTCCTTGAGCCAGGCATGCCTTCTTATCACAGATCCAGTAATGGCGGCCCTACAAGAGGCCTCCAAGGAATCAAAACCACATTGCAAAGTATGCTTTCCAACCTGTTCTGCTGAACACAATAAATCCTGTAACTCTATTTTCCACACAATCATAAATCAACATAATTTTCTGTTTCAGTAAGCCCATAACATGCTGTTGATATTTAAGCATATGAAACTGGCAGTTTAAAGTCCTGATTGCGAAGGTTGCAGACGTATAAACCTTCTTACCCCATCTATCCAGTGCCCTGGAATCCTATCAGAAGGGGTAGGATTTTTGGCTGTAGAAGCTTTTACACCCTTGGGACCCTGAGAAATAGTCTCTGGATCAGCAGCAGGATTTTTGAAAAGAAATTTGTGGGAGTCAGGAACCCTGTAATATCTGTCTGGCTTACTAGGAATCAGGAGCCATGCTTGATTCCGAGAACACATCATCAACAATGTCTAAAACAGGAGGTATTGCCAAAGGCCTATGCTGAGGAAGAAGGAAATCCTTAAATCTCTTTTTTTTTTGATTCAGAGAAGTCCTGACTCTCCCAGTGAAAATGTTCCCTTAAAGTATGCAAAGTCTCTCCAAAAGAGTAATCCTCAGGAGGAGATGCAGATGGAATGGATTCCTCTGCATCAGAGTCCTCATAGGGTGAAACAGAAAATTCCTGATCAGAAGAGGAATCAGAAGAAATGGAAACCTGATCTGAAGATTCGTAATCAGTGCCTTGCCTAGGCCTCTTAGCAGGGGGGGGGGTGGGGGGTGGGGGTGGAAACACCGCATCAAGGTAATTAAATCCTCAGCCATTTTGATCATTTGTCTTTTAGGCATAGGAGCCCGAGCACGTGGCTCATGCATCGGTTTTTTTAGACAAAAGTTGTTTTTGACCTTGTTTTTGTTGATGGCGTCGGTTTAATATAAAAATGTTGAGGACAGAAAACACCCTCAGAAGCTGATGCCTGCTCAGCGGCTCTGGACCCATCCAAGGGAGAGACATCCGCGGGTTCAATACTTTGCGAATCTCGCAGCATACCGGACTCCGAATGGGTCTCGGTAGAGGCCTGCGACTCAAAAGTAGCAGATATCAGGGGCTGCGAAAACGCCTCACTGAGTACCGGCGAACCGGAGAATGGCTTAGGAGAAAAGTACAGTTTTGTACCTACCATAAATGTAGATGTCCGATAGGTATGCAACTGCAGTCCTGACATATGGGTTGTCCTGCCTCAGGCAGCCCTTCGGTCAGCCGGATTCCAAAGTCTGGGTCCGGCGTCGGCTGATGTCGCCCTTTCCCCGACGTCAGAGCGCCTGGGGTATAAAAACGTCAGCCGATGCCATCTTCTTCAGTGTTTCTTGCCCCAGATGCCAGGTGCCCTCTAAGGAAGGCTAGATTTTGAAAAATAGAGAAAAATTCCAGACAAGTACAACAGTATAAAAACAAATGCACCATAAAAGATTACCCCAGGTAGCTAAAATGAGGGGTAGAAACCCAAAAGTATACCACAGAGGGGTAGGTGGGAGGGAAAACCTGACTGCAGTTGCATACCTATCGGACATTTACATTTATGGCAGGTACAAAACTGTACTATGTCCTTCAAGGATGCAACTGCAGTCCTGACATATGGGTTGAATACCATAGCCAACCTGGGGGTGGTAGGCACTAAGACAAAAATGGTGTAGCTAAAATGCCCTGCAGGACTGCAGAGGCAAACCCTGCTCTGGACCTGGAGTATCAAGGCAGGTTGTAATGTTTGGAAAATGTATGCACGGAGCTCCATGTAGCAGCTTCTAAAATGTCCTTTGTTGCCACTCCTCTTAAAAAGGCTGTGAAGGTGGCTGTAGCTCTGGTGGAATGTGGCCTGATGTCAGCTGGCACAGTTTTTCCATGAAAAGAGTAGCAGAATCAAATGCAATTTCCAATCCATTTAGAAATTGTCTGTTTGGAAATTGCTTTTCCCTGCAACCCAGCAGTGAAAGCTACAAAAAGCTGGTCAGATTTTCTGAAAGACTTTGTTCTGTCCAAGTAGTAGTGCAACTGTCTGTGTATGTCCAAGGTGTGCAGAAGTCTCTCTCCTTTATTTTGAGGATTGGGAAAGAAGGTAGGCAGGTGAATAGCTTGATTCAGGGACACCCTGGATACCACCTTTGGCATGAATGACGGACTGATTCTCAAAGAAACTATCCTGGTGAAAAATGAGAAATGGTTGTATTGCCATAAGGGCCTGTAGCTCAGAGACTCTTCTTGCTGAGGTTACTGCCAAAGGAAGGCTGTCTTCCAAGACAAAAATTGCAACTCTGAAGATGCTGCTGGTTCAAAGGGAGGAAGAGTTAATTTTTCCAGCATGAAGTTGAGGTCCCATGCAGGCACTGGTGGTCTCCTTGGAGGGTTGATGTCCTTTATACCTCTTAGAAACTGTCTTAGCAATGGGTGAGAAAATACAGGCGGATCAGTGTTATATTTGGCAGATATTGCTGAAGCATGTATTTTTATGGAAGAATATGAAAGGCCATTGTGGAGCATTTCAGCCAAGTATTCCAGGATCTGTGGAATGCTCATCACTGATGGGTCTTGACCCTTTTTGCTGTTCCAGATAAGAAATCTCTTCCATTTTGCTGAGTATGTTTTTCTAGTGGAAGGTCTGCGCGCCTCCAGGATGATATATTTTACCCTTTTGGAAAGTGTATCCTGAGTAATAGTCATGGAATCTTCCAAGCTGTCAGCTTCAATGTTTTCAAGCTGGGGTGTAGTGTCCTGTAATTGTGCTGTGTCAGAAGAAGTGGCCACTGAGGAAGGAGACACGGATTGGTGTGTGTCAAGCTCCGTAGCAGTGGGTACCAGTGTTGTCTTGGCCAGTCTGGAGCTATCAGTATGACTTTCGGTTGCTCTGTCTTGATCTTTAGTAACACCTTGCTCATCAAAGGAAGAGGTGGGAAGGCATATAGAGTTAGAGAGTTCCAACTGAAGGAGAGGGCGTCCACCTTCCATGCTTGAGGATGGTATGTCCTTGTGCAAAACTTTTTCAGATGGTGATTGAAGTGGGAGGCAAAAAGATCTATATCCGGCCTTCCCCATGCTTGAGCTATTTGTAAGAAAATGTCTGGATGCAACATCCATTCGTGTGGATCCATGATGTTTCTGCTTAGGCTGTCCGCCAGAACATTGTCCTTCCCTGGTACAAACTGGGATTGTAGCTCTATTTTCAATTGTAGGGAAATATCCCAGAGATTCATTGCCAGTCTGCATAGAGGGTAGGAATGGGTACCTCCTTGCTTGTTTATGTACCACATAACTGTGATATTGTCTGTCTTTATTAGTAGATGGTCCTGATGCATGAACTTTTCGAAGGCCTTGATTGCATGTATCACTGCCAGCATTTCTTTTTGGTTGATATGCAGGTGCTTTTCTTTTTGTGTCCATTGTCCTTGAATGCATCTGCCCTCCATGTGCGCCCCCCCCCCATCCATGGTCTGAGGCGTCTGTTGTTATGGTTTGACTTGTATGAGGCTTGCTGAAAGGCAGACCTTTGTTTATCTGGCTTGCTTGAGCCCACCACAGAAATTCCTTTTGAAGGCATGGAATGAGTGGGATCAATGTTTCCAGGCTGTGGCTGTGCTGAGACCATAGACTTTTTAGGTACCATTGTAGTTTCTTCATATGCAGCCTTGCATGTGGAATCAGAAGAATGCAAGATGCCATGAAACCCAGGGCCTGCAGGATTTTCCTTGCAGTCATCTGGGTGTGTGTTGCCAATCTTCTGAAGTATTCTGGTAATTGTTTTTGTTTTTCTTTTGTCAGAAACGCCATCTGGGTGTTTGCGTCCAGTGTGGCACCCAGGAAAGGTATTTGTTGGGATGGTACGAGACTTGATTTCTGAATATTGACTGTGTACCCCAAGGCCTGCAGTAGGTGAATGACATAGTCCAAGTTTTTTAACAAGGCTTGTTGGCTGTCCGCTTGTATAAGGCAGTCGTCCAGGTAAGGGTATATTTGTATCCCCTGAAGTCTGCAATGTGCAATTACTGATGCCAGGCATTTCGTGAACACTCTGGGCACAGTAGATAAGCCAAAGGGCAATGCTGAGAATTGATAATGCTCTGAGCCTGCAAGAAATCTGAGGTATCTTCTGCAACTTTGTCTGATTGGGACATGCAGGTATGCCTCCTTGAGGTCCAGAGTTACCAGCCAAGACCCCTTGCCCAGCATGGGAAGGAGTTGCTGTAAAGTCAGCATTTTGAATTTTGGCACAATAAGGTAAGTATTCAGTGCGGACAAGTCCAGAATGGGTCTCCATTGGTTTTCTTTTCTTGGAACAAGGAACAGTCTTGAATAAAATCCTTGGCCTTGTTCTGCAGAAGGAACCTTTTCTATTGCTCTTATTTGAAGTAGGTTTGTTATTTGTTTGAGTGCCTCTGCCCTTTGATTTGGTGGCAGGTTTGGCCTGCCATGTCTTGTTGGCAGTGTAGGAAAATGGAATCTGTATCCTTTGTCAATTAGCTCCAGTATCCATTTGTCCTTTGTAATATTGTGCCAATTTTTTGAGAATAAAGATAATGTTCCACCCAAAAGTGCTTCTAATTGAGCCCTGGATGGCGGAGTCAAAGTCAAGTCATTGAGATTGTCCTGGCGGAGCAGTGGAAGGTCCTGCACCACCTCTCTGGTTCGGAGGCTGCCATTGGCGTCCTCTGTAGGAGCCTCAAGTTTGCCCTCTACCTCTGCCATGTCGGTTTTTGCCTCTTTGAAATTTGTCTGTGTCAGGAAAGGACCAATGCTTAGAAGGCCAATTCCTGCTGAATCTTGGAGGCTGTACCTGGAGGAAATCTTTGACTGTTTGCACTGATTTTGCCTTTTCCTCTATTTTCTTTAAAACCTCTTGTGCAGTAGCACCAAATAGCTTATGTTTCTCTAGTGGTGCGTCCAAAAGCTTAATTTTCACATGGTCTGGCAATGTCTGTGTATGACCGCACCTGTCATTGCTGCTCTACATGAAGCTTCCAATGCATCATATCCACACTGAAGGAAATGGCTGCTAACCTGCTTAGTATTATGAACCAATTCCTGTAACCCCTTTCTATCTAATGGTTCAGGGGAAGCCAGTTTGTTTTGCAAGTCATCCAACATGTATTCCTGATACTGAATCATATGAAATTGACAATTTAATGCTCGCATAGAAAGGGTGGAAGATGTATATACTTTCTTGCCCCACCTTTCTAAAGCCCTAGAATCTCTTTCCGAAGGGAGTGGGTTCTTAGCAGTAGTGGAGGAAACCCCTTTAGGCCCCTGAGAAATAGTTTCAGGGTCAGCAGTATGGTCCTTGTACAGAAATTGATGTGTGTCTGGGACCCTGTAGTACCTGTCTGGCTTGACAGGAGCAGGGGGGAGGGAGTCAGGGGAAACACTAGATTCTAAGTACACATCATCTAAAACATTTAAAACTGGAGGAATAGCTAAGGGTCTATGCTGAGGTAGCTTTAAAAATTCCCTTAACCTTTTCCTAGAATCTGAGTATTCTTGGCCTTGCCATTTGAAGTGTTCCCTCATGGAATGAAGTGTTTCCCCAAACGAAAACTCCTCAGGAGGAGAGGCAGAGGGAATAGATTCCTCCGCATCAGAATCCTCGTAGGCCGGGAAGGCCTCCTCCTGGTAGTCTGAATGTGCAGAATCACCTGAGGCCTCATCGGAGGACTGGGAGTATACCTGCTCAACCCTAGGCCTCTTGTCAGAAGGCGGATGAGAGCCTCTATCTGGATGAGGCTGTGAACCCCTAATTAAAGAAATAAGGTCCTCAGCTAAGCTTAAAATTTGAGAACCAGAAGTGGATCCCAGACAAACAGATCTTGGAGGGAGAGACTTAGCCCGTTTGGCAGCCTTATCATGTGTGTAGGCCTTAATGGACATAGACACTGGAGGCCTGGCAGCCCCACGTGCTGGAGTAGTCTTATCCACTGAAATGGTGTCAGAAATATCCTGGGCTACGGTCTCAGAGGGGAGCACAGAAACCGCACGAGCTGGCCTCCGGTGCGAAGTAACCGGTGGAGCGGTGTTGTCGGTCTGTAGCGGTTGCGAAACCGGCTCAGAAGAGACAGAGACACTCGCGGTAGGCCTAAGCGTGGTGTCGGTCCTTATCCTTCCGTTTTTTAGGTAAATGTGCTGTCGGAAGCTCCGACGGCATGATATAACAGAAATCTTCCCCAAAATAATCCTGTGCAAACTCTGACCGACGCCTAAGAGTGCGTTTATTGAAAGAGGCACAAGCTGCACAGGCCGAGACGTTGTGTTCCGGGCCTAGGCAGGGTAAGCAGTAAGAGTGGAAATCCTTATGAGGTATTTGTTTCCCACAAGCTAAACAATTATTAACTTTTTCACTTTTATCTGACATTGGCTGAGGCAAGAAAAGGTCCCCAACGGGGTACTTAGCTTTATTGAAGTCTTCAGTAGCTGAAAACGCAGGAGCTGGTCGACCGGCACCTGCGAACTGCTTCTGCTTCGGGCGCCACGCGGCAAGAAAGACTGAAGAAGATCGTGTCGGCTGACGTTTTTATACCCCAGGCGCTCTGACGTCGGGGAAAGGGCGACATCAGCCGACGCCGGACCCAGACTTTGGAATCCGGCCGACCGAAGGGCTGCCTGAGGCAGGACAACCCATATGTCAGGACTGCAGTTGCATCCTTGAAGGACATCTTCGTCGTATGTTTTGGACCTCGATGATTTTTTTCCTTGCGTTTTTTGTAGTCGGATTGCTAACCGATGACATTTCAGGGTAGTTAAATCTTGAGCCAAAATATTTAGAAGCAAAAATATACCGACGCTTAATAGTGCGTTGGTTAAATTTAGCACAAAACCGACAGCAAGGCACATTGTGATGAGGGCCTAAGCAAGGAATACAGTACAAATGAAAATCCTTATGAGGTATTTGCTTCCCACAAGTAATGCAATTATTAACTTTTACTGACATCGGTAAGGAGCAAGAAAAAGTTTCCCCAATGGAGTACTTAGCTTTATAGTTTGAAGACTTCAGTTCTGAAACTCGAAAACGAAAATTTCAGGAGTTGCCGACCGGCACTTGCGAACTGCTTCTGCTTCGGGCACCACGCGGCAAGAAAGACCGATTAAAATGGTGTCGGCTGCATGTTTTATACCCCTGACGTCATGGAAGAGGAGACAGCAACTGACACAGGACCCAATACTTTGTTATTCAGGCCGACTGAGGGTAACCTGCCAGCAGATTACCCAAATGTAATGACTGCAACAGTGAAACATGAAGTACGTACAGTTTTGTACCTACCATAAATGTAGATGTCCGATAGACATGCAACTGCAGTCATAACATGTGGGTTGTCCTGCCTCAGGCAGCCCTCGGTCGGCCGGATTCCAAAGTCTGGGTCCGACGTCGGCTGATGTCGCATTTCTCTCCGACGTCAGAGCGGCTGGAGTACATAAGCATCAGCCGACGCCATTTTCTTCAGTGTTTCTTGCCCCAGATGCCAGGTGCCCTCCAAGGGAGGCTGTAATCAAATTGGAAGACAGAAACAGGATTCCAGACAAATAAATGAGCAATAAAACAAATACACCATAACAGATATCCCCAGCTAAGAGTAAAATGGATAGGAGTGGACCCTAGGCATAGATGGAGGGAGGGAAAATCCGACTGCAGTTGCATGTCTATCAGACATCTGCATTTATGGTAGGTACAAAACTGTACTACGTCCTTCAA
This sequence comes from Protopterus annectens, assembly GCF_019279795.1. Lineage (NCBI taxonomy): Eukaryota > Metazoa > Chordata > Ceratodontiformes > Protopteridae > Protopterus > Protopterus annectens. Next base: position 1,416,348,517 of record NC_056725.1, read on the forward strand.
GAATGCAACTGCAGTCATAACATGTGGGTAGAATACTATAGCTTAGCTGGGGGAGGAGGAATGCCCTAGGATAAAGATGGTGTGGCAATCAAACCCTGCAGGACTACCGAAGCAAAGCCTGCTCTGGATCTGGAATATAGAGGGAGATTGTAGTGTTTGGAGAATGTAGGCACGGAGCTCCATGTAGCAGCTTCTAGAATGTCCTTAGTAGGCACCCCTCTTAAGAATGCTGTAGAGGTGGCTGTAGCTCTGGTGGAATGTGGTCTGACATTGGCTGGAACAGTCTTTCCATGAAAGGAATAACAGAATTTGATGCAATGTCCAATCCATTTTGAAATAGTCTGTTTTGAAATTGCTTTTCCTTGGACTGCAGGGGCGTAAGCTACAAAAAGTTGTTCAGACTTCCTACTGGCCTTGGTTCTGTCCAGGTAGTATCGAAGTTGTCTGTGAATGTCCAAGGTATGCAACAGTCTTTCCCCCTTATTCTCAGGATTGGGGAAGAAAGCAGGCAGATGAATGGCTTGATTTAAAGAAACCCTAGATACCACCTTTGGCATAAAAGAAGGGTTAGTCCTTAATGAAACCCCGTCTCTGTGAAAAATTATGAACGGTGGTATTGCCATTAGGGCCTGTAGTTCCGAAATCCTTCTTGCTGAGGTAATTGCCAACAGGAAAGCTGTCTTCCATGAGAGAAATTGCAAGTCAACTGAAGCTGCTGGTTCAAATGGAGGTAGAGTCAGTTTTTCTAGGACAAAATTGAGGTCCCAGGCTGGCACTGGGGCCTTTCTTGGTGGCTTAATGTTCTTGATTCCCCTGAGGAACTGCCTTAGCAAAGGGTGTGAAAAAACAGGAGGATCAGTGTTATATCTAGCTGAAATAGCTGATGCATGTATCTTTATGGAAGAATATGAGAGGCCGTTCTTAAGCATATCTGCCAAATATTCCAAGATGAGTGGGATGTTCAACAATGATGCATCATGCCCCTTGCTGGTATTCCAATTGCTGAATCTTTTCCACTTTGCTAAGTAAACCTTTCTGGTGGATGGTCTTCGAGCCTCTGTTATTATCCTCTGAACTTCCTTGGAGAGAGATAGGTTGAGGTTATTTATGGGATCTCCCAGGCTATTAGCTGCAGGGTCTGAAGGTTTGGATGCACTGTTTCGAAATTGTGTTGAGTCAAAAGTAGAGGCCATTGGGGAAGGGCCCACCTCCTGGTGTGACATATGCTCCGTAGTAGTGGATACCAGTGTTGTCTTGGCCAATCCAGAGCTATTATGATTCCCTTGGGTCTCTCTGCTTTGATCTTTAGTAATACTGAGGTCATCAGTGGCAGAGGTGGGAATGCATAGATTGTTAGGAAGTTCCAGTTGAATGAGAGAGCATCTATTTTCCAAGCTTTTGGATGGTATGTCCTTGTGCAGAATTTTTGTAGAAGATGGTTGAGGTGAGAGGCAAATAGGTCCACTTCTGGCCTGCCCCATGTCGAAGTGAGTTGTGTGAAGACCTTCGGATGGAACTTCCACTCGTGTGGATCTGTGAAATTCCTGCTTAGGCTGTCCGCTAACACAATGTCTTTGCCTGGAACAAACTGTGATTGTAACTGGATGTTTAGGCTCAGTGATTTTTCCCAAAGATGCAATGTCAGTCTGCAAAGGGGGTAAGAGTGGGTGCCCCCTTGCTTGTTTATATACCACATCACAGTGGTGTTGTCTGTCCGTATCAGTAAATGGCCTTGCTGAAGTTGGTGTTGAAAGGCCTCGATGGCATGCATTACTGCCAGCATTTCCTTTTGGTTTATATGCAGATGTGATTCCTTTGGAGACCATTGTCCTTGTATACATCTGCCTTCCATGTGCGCCCCCCATCCAAGGTCTGAGGCATCTGTGGTCATGGTCTGTGTTATCTGTGGTTTTTTGAATGACATACCTGTGTTTGCCTGGCTCACCGAGGCCCACCATAGGAATTCCTTTTGTAGGCATGGAATGAGCGGTATGGTTGTCTCCAAGTTGTTGCTGTGTTGAGACCAAACGCTTTTTAGGTACCATTGAAGCTTTCTCATGTGTAGCCTTGCTAATGGAACCAGGAGAATGCAGGATGCCATGTAACCCAGGGCCTGTAGGAATCTCCTTGCAGTCATCTGGGTGAGTTTTGCTAAACCTTTGAAATAATGAGTTAACTTCTCTTGCTTGTCTTCTGTCAGGTAAGCCATTTGAGAGGCTGTGTCTAGTTTGGCACCTAAGAAGATTATTTGCTGGGATGGTTGCAGTCTTGACTTTTGGAAGTTGACTGTGTATCCCAGAGCTTGAAATGTCGTATGACATAGTCCAAGTTTTTTGTCAACATCAATTTGTCGTCCGCTTGTATGAGGCAGTCGTTCAGGTACGGGTAAATTTGCATCCCTTGGAGCCTGCAATGAGCAATTACTGAAGCCAGGCATTTTGTGAATACTCTGGGCGCAGTAGATAAGCCAAATGGCAATGCTGAGAATTGATAATGCTCTGGCCCTGCAAGAAATCTTCTGCAGCTGTGTCTGATAGGGACATGCAGGTATGCCTCCTTGAGGTCCAGAGTAATCAGCCAAGACCCCTTGCCCAGCATGGGAAGGAGTTGCTGTAGAGTCAGCATTTTGAACTTTGGTACTATGAGAAAGGTGTTTAATGCGGACAAGTCCAGTATTGGTCTCCATTGAGATTATTTTCTTGGAACAAGGAACAGTCTTGAGTAAAACCCCTGGCCTTGTTCTTGTTGTGGAACTCTTTCTATTGCTTTCATCCGAGTCAGCAGAGTGATTTGCTTGATAGCCTCTGCCCTCTGGTTTTGTGGCAGGTTTGGCATGCCTTGTTTTCTTGGCAAGGTATGAAAATGGAACCTGTAGCCTCGGTCTATAATGTCCAAAATCCATTTGTCCTTTGTCAGTCTGTGCCAATTTTCTGCAAACAGAGATAATTTCCCGCCCAAGGGAGCTTCTATTTGTTCCCTGGTAGGCGGAAGTAGAGGAAAGTCATTGAGATTGTGGCTGTGTGGCAGGTGAAACCCCTGCGTCGCTTCTTTGGTTTCCTGGCTGCCATTGTCGTCCCCTGTAAGGGCCTCTGTATTGGCCTCTTCCTCGGCCACGTCTGTTTTTACCCCTTTGAAACTTTTCTGGATTAGGAAAGGACCAGTTTTTTGAAGGCCAATTCCTACTGAATCTGGGGGGTTGAACTTGGAGGAAAGCTTTCACCGTCTGAACTGATTTTGCTTTTTCTTCGATGGTCTTTAACACATCCTTAGCATTAGCACCAAAAAGCTTATTCTTTTCCAAAGGTGCATCCAGAAGTTTTGCCTTTACATGATCTGGTAGAGGTTGATCTTTTAACCATGCATGTCTACGAAGGACTGCCCCTGTCATAGCTGCCCTACATGAAGCTTCCAGTGCATCATATCCACACTGCAGGAAGTGATTGCTTACTTGCTGAGTGTTATGTACAGCTTCCTGCAAAGCCTTCCTGTCTAAAGGATCAGGAGTGGCTAATGTTTTTTGTAAATCTTCTAACAGGAAATCCTGATATTGTAACATATGAAAAAGGCAATTCAAAGCTCTCATAGATAAGGTAGTTGATGTGTAAACCTTTTTGCCCCACCTCTCTAATGACCTAGCTTCCCTGTTGGAGGGCAATGGATTTTTAGAGGTGGAAGCTGAAACTCCTTTAGGCCCCTGAGAAATAGTTTCCAAATCAGCAGTATGGGCCCTGAATAAATGGGAATGTGTTTCTGGGACCCTGTAATACCGGTCTGGCTTGGCTGGAGCCGGAGGAAGAGAGTCAGGGGTAGCACTAGAGTCAGAATATAAATCATCCAAAACATCAAGTACAGGAGGAATAGCTAAGGGCCTGTGCTGGGGCTTCTTAAGGAAAGTCCTAAGGCATTTTCTGGAATCAGAATATTCCTGTCCTTGCCACTTGAAATGCTCCCTCATGGTATGCAGAACTTCCCCAAAAGAAATATCCTCAGGAGGGGAGGCCGAGGGGATGGAATCTTCTGCATCAGAGTCCTCATAGGTCTGGAAGAGCTCTTCCTGGCTATCAGAGTGGACAGAGCCCTCAGAATCTTCATCTGAAGGGATAGGGTCAGAGGGTTCAACCCGGGGCCTTTTATCAGAAGGTGGCTGGGATCCTCTCTCAGGATTGGCCTGTGAACCTCTAATCATAGAAATTAAGTCAGCAGCCATAGGCATAATTTGTGTCTCTGGCGTAGGCTGAGGTAAGGTTTTAGTAGTAAGATGCTTTGTTTTGCTGGCTGCCTTAGCCCTAGTGTAGGCCTTAATAGACATGGCCATAGGAGGCCTGGCATCTCCACGTGCAGGAGTGACCTTGTCTACAGCAATGGTCTCGGGCATTTCCTCGGTTTCGGTATCCGGAGGAAAATCGATAACTGGCGGAGTGATGTCCGGAATCGGAGTCGTCGGTAATGCGGTGTCTTTGGTTCGGATCGGTGTAGAGACCGTCTCAGAGGGAACCGGAGCATTCGCGCTAGGTTTTGGCGTGGAGTCGGTGGTAGACGCGGGCCGAGGATGTCGGTCCCGGTCTTTCCGCTTCTTGGGAGTTTGCGAAGTCGGAAGTTCTGACGGCATGGTGTAAGCAAATTTATCACCGAAAAAATCTTCAGCGAACTCTGCCCGGCACCTGAGGGTGCGCTTGTTGAAGCGAGCACAGGCTACACAGGCCGAGACGTCGTGGTCTGGGCCAAAGCAAGGTAGACAGTAAGAGTGGAAATCCTTATGAGGTATTTGTTTACCACAAGATAGACAATTGTTAACTTTTTCAGTAATTTCTGACATCGGCTGAGGCAAGAAAAGGTCCCCAACGGGGTACTTGGCTTTTTTGATGACTTCGGTATCGAAGAATACAGGAGCTGACCGACCGGCACTTGCGAACTGTTTCTGCTTCGAGCACCGCGCGGCAAGAAAGACTGGAGAAAATGGCGTCGGCTGATGCTTATGTACTCCAGCCGCTCTGACGTCGGAGAGAAATGCGACATCAGCCGACGTCGGACCCAGACTATGGAATCCGGCCGACAGAGGGCTGCCTGAGGTAGGACAACCCACATGTTATGACTGCAGTTGCATTCTTGAAGGACATCCAAGACGTCTCAAGTGAGCCGTTACTACCGTCATGCATTTGATGAACACCCTGAGGGCTGTGGTGAGACCAAAGGGCAGAGCACAAAATTGGTAACGACTGGCTCCCAGCCAGAAGCGTAAATGACTCCTTGATGCTCTGTCCATTTTTATGTGGTAGTACGCATCTTGGAGGTCTATGGAGCACACCCAATTGCCTTTCCCTAACAGAGGGAGAATAGACTGCAGTGTTGCCATTCGGAACTTGGACTTCTTCACTGATTCGTTTAACTTACTGAGGTCCAAGATGGGCCTCCAGTCCCCAGTTCGTTTTGGCACTAAAGAATCTGGACCAAGTTCCGAATCCTATCTGGTCTGCGGGGACAGTTTGGATGACTCTTTTGAAGCAACTTTTGGACTTCTATAGTTGCTTGATCCTTGTGATTGGGTGGAACATCTTGGATTCTCTTGGTTAGATGAGGTGGGAAAGAGAAAGGTATGGAGTATCCTCTGGAAATTATTCTTTGTACCCACTTGTCTTGTGTGATGTCATGCCAGGCTTCTGGGTACAAAGATAAGCAACCCCCGACTGGCTCCAGCGAAGTGCAGTCGGGCCCCACTGCATGACCGCTGATAGGGCCGTCCACAAAAGGATTCGCGGTCACCCTGGTTTTGCAGACCCCCCCCCCATGTCGCTAAGGCGACGTCTACCACTATTTCCTCCTCCTCAGCCTCTGGAGAAGATATTGCCTTGTGCGTCTGAGAAAAATCTCCGATTTCTTGAACCACATTTTTCCGCCTCTTTGACCTTTAGGGTATGGTCTAGAAGGGAAAGAAAAACGTACTCCCCCGACAGAGAGACTCTTTCCTTCCTGCTCGCATCTGGTGAGTGTGTCTTTTACCTTTGGTTGGTAAATGCAGATTTGAAGGGCACCCGCAAAGTTACATAAGCGCATCCAGGAGCGTCTCCTAAGGGAAACTCCTGAACCCGCTGCCCTGCTCACTCCATCTGCTGCGTAAGATATCAGCCTCATGGAGGAGTTAACAATAAAGTTTAAGGTGGACAACTGAGCAGTAACCTTCTCAGGTACTCCTTCAGATAAAGTACTTTGGAGAGTATCTCCTAGCTCTTTTAGGAGATCTCTTTGAAGCCTAATGAAATGAGTGAGGTAATTCAGCAATCAGTGTAAAAGCCACTGAAGAAAAAAATATGCTTCCCATATCTGTCCATCGTTCGAGACTCTTTGTTCGGTGGGTGGACAGATGAGGACGTTTCTACTAGCCCCTTATTTGTGGCTGCTGCCACCACCATGGCATCTACATGCACAGCTTTGGTCAGAAACTCTTCTTCCCTAGGAGCTGAAAGAAATTTGTTCGGCCTTCTGGGGACTGATTCCACGGCGTTAGGAGTTTCCCACACCTTTCGACTCACCAAATCTAACAGCTCATCAAAAGGTGGAGACACCCAAGAGGCTGAAGGTTGAGACCCGAAAGCCTTCAGGTACACTGACTCCTCATAAGAAGGGGTGGCAGTGGGCCAACCGCCTCTGTTTTAGGATCTATACGACATCTACAAAGGAGATATCAGAGGACGACTTAGGGAACCATTCTGACTCCTCGAAGTCAGTGTCAGAAGTGATGGACTATCAGGGGAGTCAACATGCTTCCTCTTGCAAGTTCTCTTCTAAGGAGGCTCCTCGGAAGAGTATTCTGGGGAGGTCTCGGAAGATTGGTGGCCCCCCAAAGGGGGCTACTGAGGCTGCGGGTCTCTGCTGTCGAGAGAGAGAGAGATGGTGCTGAGACAGAGGTCGGAGCTTGAGGGGAAAGAGCGTTGGTATCCTTGTGCAGAGCTGAAGATCTAGACAGCACGCTCATCATCTCGAAGGCAGATCTCTCCGGCTCTGAGGACACCACCGGTTCCAAGGAAGCAGAAGTAGCCCCCGGCTCCGGAGTGATCGGCACCAAGACAGATGTAGGATCAGAGCTCAACTGAGCCGACGCACCGAGAGGTAGGCTCGGAACGGAAGTTCGGGTCCTAGCATCCCCATCGTGGCCGACTGGTGAGCTTTGGCTCCTAGGCACTGAGGGTGTCAGAGCGGAATACTGCTCCGAGACAAGATAGTTGGGGTGCTGGAACAGACGGTTCCACAACAAAAGGCACCGGATAGCTCTGGCTCTGAAAGACCAGCACGGCTGGGAGGAGGAACAGAAGCAGATAAAATGGCCTTAGATGGCTCTGGAACAGATTGGGTCGGAGCAGACGACAAATTTGCTAGTGCCGACAACTTCAAAAGTCTAAGCACCATCCTCCTCAGAAAGACTCCTGGAGGATCTGGAAGACAAGGTAGAGGATCGAGATCTCTGCAAAATCGGAGATCTAAGTGTCAGGGATACCGGTAATAAATCTCTTGACCGGTTCAGAGATATGGCTTCAACTATCGGCTCCGAAAAACTTGGGGCCGAAACTGGAAGGTCTATGTCAATAACCTCAACCGGCTCTAAAGGCATAGGAGCAGAAATAATAGCAGGTTTGTCAATTTTGGAAATTTTCTCTGGAGGTCCTGATTTAGCAGTCGGTGTAGGAGACTGTCTTTTCACTGACTTGACCCTCTATTTTTTAGAAGAGGGAGACCTGGAGTGAGAAGAGGAAGAGCTAGCTAAATCTTCCACAAAGGAAGGTTTAAGGAGACCTTTCAAAATGAGTTTGTTCTTCCTTTCCTGGAGAACCCGGGAAAGTACATTTGTGTACACTTACCATAAATGCAGATGTTTGAGTGTATTCACTGTTGCAGTCATTACATTTGGGTAATCTGCTGGTAGGTTGCCCTCAGTTGGCCTGATTAACAAAGTCTTGGGTCCTGCGTCAGTTGCTGTCCCTTCTTCCATGAAGTCAGGTCGTCAGGGGATATAAAACATGCAGCCGATGCCATTACATCAGTTTTTCTTGCTCCAGATGGGAAGCAAATAAAATTAAAAACACAAAAAATATATCTCCAATCCCAAAAGAAAATACACCAAAAGGGCTTTTAAGCATAGTGAAAGAAAGTAGAGGTATAGCCAGAGAAAAATATGGGGCTGGAGGGAGGGTAACCAGGACTGCAACAGTGAACACACACTAACATCTACATTTATGGTAAGTGTACACAACTGTACTATGTTCGTGTTTCACTGTTGCAGTCATTACATTTGAGTAGATTCCCAAAGCTATGGTTGGATGGAGGAAATTATACAGCATTAGGACCAGCTAGAAGGCCCTGCAGGACATCAGTGGCAAAGCCAGCTCTGGATTTAGAGAAAAGTGGTAAATGGTAATGTTTGGTGAACATATGAACTGAGCTTCAGGTAGCAGCTTCTAGAATGTCCCTGGTAGGAACACCTCTGAGAAAGGCTGTAGAAGTAGATGTAGCCCTGGTGGAATGGGATCTGATCCCCTGGGGGATAGTTTTACCATGATGCATATAGCAGAAATGAATAAAATGGCTTATCCATTTGGAAATAGTCTGCTTTGAAATAGCCTTTCCCTCTGCCCCTGCAGCACATGCTACCAGCAGTTGTTCAGATTTTCTTTGAAATTTTGTCCTAAGTTGTCTGTGTACATCCTATGAATGCAGAATCCACTCCCCCTTGTTCTGTGGATTGGGAAAGAAAGTTGGCAAATGAATGGTCTGATTAAGAGCCACACTGGATACACCTTAGGCATGAAGGATGGATTGGCCCTGAGAGATACCCTGTCCTCATAAAAATGATGAAAGGCTCCACTGCCATAGGAGCCTGTAATTCGGAAATCCGTCAGGCTGAAGTGACTGCTAAAAGGAAAGCGGTTTTCCCAGGAGAGAAATTTTAAGTCTGCAGTAGCAGCTGGCTTGAAAGGAGGGAGAGTGAGCTTTTCCAATACAAAATTGAGGTCCCAAGCAGGGGTTGGAGCTCTCCTAGGTGGTCTTAAGTTTTTGGCCCCTCCGAGATACTGCTTTAGCAGAGGATGAGAGAAGAGGGGAGGTTCTGTGTTGCAATGAGGTGAAATGGCAGAGGCATGGATTTTTATGGAAGAAAAGGGCAGGCCCTTGTGAAGCATCTCAATTAAGTATTGTAAAATCTGAGGAATGCTGGGCACTGCTGTGCTTATCCCTTGAGATTCACTCCAGGCACAGAATCTTTTATATTTGTCAGCATAAGACTTTCTAGTACTAGGCCTTCTTGCCTCCAAAATGACATCCATCACAGGTTTGCTGAGGGATGCTAAGGGTGAATTTAGGTGATTAGCCATGCTGCAAGATTCAAAGTTTGGAGATGAGTGCGCAGAATTTGGCTGTTCTGCTGAGATAGTAAGGTGTCTGAGACAGGTGTCACGGAAGGTGTGACACATTGTGCAGGAGTGGATACCAGTGTTGGTGAGGCCAGTCTGGAGCAATCAAAATCATTTTTGGTTTGTCCTGCTTGACTTTTAGTAGAACTTTGGAGAGCAGAGGCAGAAAGGGAAAAGCATAGACTGATGGGTTTTTCCAGCTGAAAGACAGAGCATCCACTTTCCAGGCTTTTTTGTGATGAGTTCTTGTGCAAAATATGCCCAACTGATAGTTTTGGGGTGAGGCAAAAAGATCTATGTCTGGGCTCCCCCATTTGTGTGCCAACATGTTGAAAATCCGTGGTTCCAGTTTCCATTGATGTGGGTCCATGAGATTTCTGCTTAGTTCGTCTGCCAGAGTATTCAGCTTTCCCGGCAGGAATTGAGCTTGTAGTTGTACTTGATAGGTCAAGGCTGTGTTCCACAATGCCATGGCTAGTCTGCAAAGGAGGTAAGAGTGTGTACACCCCCCCTATTTATGTACCACATAACCGTGGTGTTGTCTATCATTAATTGTCCTGGATGTAGGTAGTCCTTGAAGGCCGTCAGTGCATTCTGTACAGCTAGCATTTCTTTTTGATTGATATGAAGGTGCTTTTGATTTGGGCTCCATTTGCCCTGAATGCACTTCCCTGCCAGATGTGCCCCCCAAGCATAGTCTGATGCATCTGTAGTTAGGGTTTGGGCGGCAGGAGGTGGTGTGAATGGCAGTCCCTTGTTTTGGTGGCAGGCCTCTGCCCACCATAGGAACTCCAGTTGCAGGCAAGGTATGATAAGAATCATTGTTTCCAGGCTGTAACAATACTGACTCCATAGACTTTTTAAGTACCACTGAAGTTTCCTCATATGCAGTCTTGCATATGAAATTAGAAGAATGCAGGAGACCATGAACCCCAAGGCTTGCAGGATTTGCCTTGCAGAAATCAGGGTTTTTGTGGCCAGCTGTTTGAAGTAAGTCACCAAATTAATTTGCTTCTCTGGCTCAAGCTTGCACCCAGGAATGTAATTTTTTGATAGGGTACCAGTTGTGATTTCTTTTCGTTTATAGTGTACCCTAGACAAGTTGGAACCATTTTTACAAACGTCAGATGGTTTGGAAGAGTGTCCTTGTTTTCTGCCTGAATTAGACAATCGTCCAGGTATGGATGTATTTGAATATTCTTTGCCTGCAAAATGCAATTACTGGAGCCAGGCACTTTGTAAAGACCCTGGGCGCAGTAGTTAAGCCAAAGGGCAGTGCAAAGAACTGGTAAGGCAAGTAACCTGCTTTGAAGCGGAAGTATCTTCTGCAAGATTCCCTGATTGGGATATGCAGGTAAGCTTCTTTTAAATCTAGAGTTGCCAACCAGGCATCTTTGCCTAGCACAGGAAGTAACTGGTGAAGAGTCAGCATCTTGAATTTTGGTATGTCCAGAAAGGTGTTTAGAGTAAATAAGTCCAGAATTGGACGCCATGATTTGTCTTTTCTGGGTACCAGGAAAAATCTTGAATAAAAACCTTGTCCCTTTTCCTCTTCTGGTACTGGCTGAATAGCCCCCATGCTCATGAGGGAAAGTACTTGTTTCTGGGCCTCTGCCCATTGATTTGGGGGCAGGTCTGGCCATCCATTTGGAATTGGCAAAGTGTGGAAATGAAATCTGTATCCCTGGGATACTATATTTAAAACCCATTTGGTCCTGGGTTATAAGTTGCCAGTTTCTTGCACGAAGTGCCAGGTTTTCCCCCCAAAGGGGCAGCTAAAAGGTAAGTGCTTGGTGAGTGTAGAGGGAAGTCATTGAGACTGTTTACTATAGGGAGGTGTCTTGGTGTTTCCAGATTTGGAAGAGGAGGCACCCCATTGTTTTATTCTGAAAGTCCCTTGTGACTGAAACCTGGAGCCTTTGGAATGTCAGGATTTGACTTGAGTGGCTCTCAGAGGAACTGGAAAGGATCAGTTCTTAGTAGGCCAGTGCCTACTAAATCTTGGAGGTTGCACTTGTAAGAAATCTTTCACAGTTTGCATAGATTTACCTTTACCTTCCATCTTTTTTAAAACTTCTTCAGTCTTATTACCAAAGAGACTGTCCTGTAGTAAAGGAGCATCCAACAATTTTGCTTTAACATGATCAGGCAGATTTTGCTCGTTGAGCCAAACATCCCTTCTTAGCACAGACCCAGTTACAGCAGCCCTGCAAGAGGCCTCCAAAGAATCAAAACCATATTGCAAAGTATGTTTTCCAACTTGTTCAGCTGAAAGCAATAAATCCTGTATATCTTTGTTTTCCACACAGTCAGAAATTAACATAATTTTCTGTTTAAGCAGTCCTACGATATGCTGCTGATATTTTAGCATATGAAATTGACAGTTTAAAAGCCATGATTGCCAAGGCTACAGAAGTGTAAACCTTCTTACCCTCATCTATCCAGCGCCCAGGAATCTCTATCAGAAGGGGTAGGATTTTTAGCAGTAGAAGCCTTAATGCCCTTGGGACCATGAGAAATGGTTTCAGGATCTGCAACAGGATTTTTGAAAAGGAATTTGTGGGAGTCAGGAACCCTGTAGTATCTGTCTGGCTTACAAGGAGCCGGAAGCAGAGAATCAGAAGCCATTCTAGATTCTGAAAAAACATCATCAACAATGTCGAGAACAGGAGGTATAGCCAAAGGCCTATGCTGAGGAAGAAGAAGAAAATCCCCAAGTCTCTTTTTAGATCCAGAGAAATCCAGACTTTCCCAGTGGAAATGTTCCCTTAAGGTATGTAAAGTTTCCCAAAAAGAAAAATCCTCAGGGGGAGAAACAGAAGGAATGGAATCTTCTGTATCAGAATCCTCATAAATAGGTATAAACAATTCCTGTTCATTAGAAGAGTCAGAAGAAATAGAATCCTGTTCAGAAGATTCATAATCAATGTCGTGCCTAGGCCTCTTAGAAGGGGGGGGGGGTTTGGCTACCCCTGATCAGAGTAATTAAATCTTCAGCCATTTTGATCATTTGTTTTTTAGGCATTGGGGTCTGCACATGTGGCCCAGACGTTATTTTAGGCATAGGTCATGATTTTGGCCTTAGTTTTTGAAGATGGCATCTGTCCAATATACAAATCTGTAGGCCTGAAAATACCCTCAAAAGCTGGTGCCTGTATAGCGGCTCCGGACCCATCCAAGGCAGTGACATCCACAGGTTCCATAATTGAAGCATCTCACGGCATACCAGACTCTGAATGGGTCTCAGTAGAGGCCTGCAAATCAGAAGTAGCGGGTATCAGGGGCTGCGAAAGCGCCTCACTGAGTACTGGTGAAATGGCGATTGGCTTAGAAGCGTCGTCTGCAGTTTTGGACCTCAACGGCCTGTCTCCGTCTTTTTCTTTGTGTTTTTTAGGTATTCCGGTAGTCGGATTGCTAACGGACGACATTTCTGGATGATTAAAAGCGTGAGCCAAAATATTTAGAAGCAAAAATGTACCGACGTTTGATAGTGCGTTGATTAAATAAAGCACAAAACCGACAGCAAGGTACGTTGTGGTCAGGGCCAAGGCAAGGAATATAGTACAAATGAAAATCCTTATGAGGTATTTGCTTTCCACAAGTAATGCAATTATTAACTTTTACTGTCATCGGTAAGGAGCAAGAAAAAGTTTCCCCAAAGGGGTACTTAGCTTTTTAGTTGAAGACTTCGGATCTGAAACTCGAAATCGAAAATTACAGGAGTCTGCCGACTGGCACCTGCAAACTGCTTCTGCTTCGGGCACCGCATGGCAAGAAAGACTGATGTAATGGTGTTGGCTGCATGATTTATACCCCTGACGACCTGACGTCATCTAAGAAGGGACAGCAACCGACGCAGGACCCAAGACTTTGTTAATCAGGCCGACTGAGGGCAACCTGCCAGCAGATTACCCAAATGTAATGACTGCAACAGTGAAACACGAAGAACATCTAAAAGAATGGCAAAAAGTACATGCCTCCTGAAGATGTATGGCTCCCAAGCAATAAACACAAATACTATGCCCTTCAGTCAGGGACTTTTTTGGTGAACATTTTAGGCATTTCTTGAAACCCAAAGGTTTATGGTCTTTAGTTTCCTTAGACAAACTACCACAATAACAATCACAGACTATAAGAAGACAGGACAAGGTCCTCTAACTTAAGCGGCCCTAGCCCTCCTCAAGAAACAACACAAGGGAGAAAAAACAGAGGACTAGGTCCTCTAACTTAAACGGTCCTAGCCCTGAACAGAGGGGTAGGCGAGATAGAGAATAAACAAGCAACAGAAAAGGCTAGAATAGGTCCTAATCAAAAAACGGACCTATGCCTAAAAAAGATTAACAAAAAACAAAGGGATACCACTAAGGAAGGCCTATGGAAGCAACAGCCATCAATTAAGAACAATAATTTGCAATAAAAATTCAAAAACACATTAACCGATACATGTTAACAACAGTAAGCTATCAATACTAAACTACCTATTATAGTCAAAAAAGATCACTATATAAAATATGTAGATAAGAAAATATTCCAACTTAACTACGGCCAAGAAAGAGAACACTTCTGAACTCATAGATGCGGCAAATGAGATCTGGGGGTTCATACTAATGCATTATGGGATACCTACCTTGCCATGAGCCAACTTGAGAGACTTCGAGCTTTGTAAAAGGCAGAGTCGGAGCCGTGGATCGGCTCCAAACCCATATTTAAGAATAAAGGTGAGATAGGACTACAGATCAAAGGTTTCCCCAATGGGGCACTTACCTGATGAATAGCAATTCTGACTGCAGAATGACATCCAGGAGTGGCGATCCAACTGGCTGCAAAGAAGTTCCGAGGGTGGTGCTCACGTACTTCTCTTTTATGGACGTCTGCTGTCGGGCAATGTTAGACGTACCACGCATCTTGGGTAGAAAAAGACTTTGGTACACTGGCTGACGTTGGGTCGTCACCTTGGTAGGCAACTCTCAAGACAGGAATATTGCCACAAAAGAAAAGGAGGACATTAACAGATTTGGTTTAGGTTTTACTAATGAAATACAGGAATGTGCTAATAATTTTCTAGAAATGACTTGGATAGGCAAGACGGATGTGCTATATACACCAAGTTATTTTGAGAACTAGCAAATAATAAAATACTACTACATGCTAGCCACAGTCACCTTGGTCATATTTTGAACGTTTTTCCAGTTGGAGAATTATTTAGGATAAACTGAGTACTTAGTAACAGGACGCAAGACACTAGCTAGATTTCTTGTCATTAGATATGGGAAAGAAGTAGGACTGGATATTTATATGAAACAGTATATGAACAGATTGAAGCCCATTAGTTATAAATATACTGAAATGCACATAGCACAACTACAGCACAGAATAAAAAACTGAGAAATTGTTTTTTGTAACTAAATTTAATAGTGTCATACACAGACTCATAGAAATCATAAAAGAAATTTGGGAATTTTAAGAACGGTTTTAGAATAAAGGAAAAGTTTATATAGCAAACTGTGAATTTCATAAAGTGAAGGCTAAAGTATTAAATATTTAGTTAGGGGTAATTATGTGAAGAATAAACAGATGAATTTATGGATTATGAGCAGTAAGGTCACCATAACTTTACTGTACAAATTCTAAAAAAATGCAGGTCACTGAACATTTCAGTTGCTACACTCAAATGGTTATATACGTTTTAAAACACATACAGACAAAAAGGAAAGTTTAAGGCACGACTGCAAGAACACTTATGTGATGTTAGAAATAAGACTGTAAATAATCCCGTTGAGCATATTCCCAAATGTTACTGGTGAGACAAATGCTTTACAATCCACTACGCTACGAGTCATATCAGAAAGTAACAGAGTAAAAAAGAAATAAGAAACAGATACATGTCAGACTATGAACAAATACAGCAGGAGCCACACCAAATAGTGAAAAACATATAGAACCAGCCTTCGAACAGTTCCACACCCGGTACAAAAAAAAAAAAAGTAACAGCAACCCGTACTGCAAATAAGTAAAATCCACAAATTTTTATTCAAACACTAAGCACTTTCATCCCAGAGTGTAAAACAGGGCTCTTCAAAGTAACATTTTTTTTAATTTTTATTTAAGATTTGTTTACTGGGAAAGTCCGACTTGGAACAAAGCCAATTTCCAGCAGAGGTCCTGGGAGAAAAGCTCCAGATATATGTCTTTGCAATGTGGGAGGAAGCCAGAGTACACAGAGACAACGCGCACAAATGCAGGGAGGACATGCAGACTCCACACAGATGGCACTTCAGTCGATAATCAAACCAGAAAACCTCTTTGCTGTGAGGCGACAATGCTATCGCTGCACCACTGTGCCATCCATAAAGACTCTCAGTTAAGAGAGAATGCCCAAACTATATAGCAAAACCAATCAAGAACCCACCCCTACTAATTCATTTAATTGACATTCCCTAGCAACTAAATCTCCAATTTAAGAAACCCTGTTGAAGTGTAAAGGCTACAAAAAGTCTGTGCAAACATCTTACAAATACTGAATACCAACATATCTAAAAAAAAAAAAAAAAAATACATTAAGCAAATTATATTTTTAAATATTTATATGAGAATTTTGTTAACTGTACAGTACAATCATTTTCAAACAAGAGAGATATAAAAGTATCATTTAAACCAAGAGGACCAGTGGCATTTGCTCTTATTTGCCATGCAAATTCCCTACACTCCAAGTCAAAATCAAGTACATCTATTATGAAAATGCCCAGTGCACTTGAATACGTTTCCACACAGCATTTTTGGGGTCTTGTCTTTTTATATCCCTTATGTGCTCGTATATTTTACCTTTTAAAAGCTCTGTCTGCTTTACCAATATAGAAGAAATGTCATTTCTTACATAACGTGACATACAATTCTTCTGTCATACTTGCATCTCTTTGGGCATGTTACTGTGCCGTGATCTACCCATTCAAAATAATGCTATCTCCTTCTAGTATATATGGACAATGGGAACATATCCAACATTTTATCATTCCATTCTGGTACCAGATAGTTTGGAAGCCTTTTTCTAAATCATTTTTACTATTACAGTCTCTTCTAAAAAAATAAACATGGGTGCTGTCCCAGCTTTCTTCATATCCATACAACAAATGTCAAATACATAATTTCATTTAATGATGTTTATTACAGTTCCTGTATCACTGCTGAAAGTAATTATACAACCTCTATTGCAATCCTGGCCAAAATTGGTGTCAGTGGCTGCCAAACCTTCTCCGAGATACAGAAGGGGCTAATAGTAACCCTTCAACTTTTTGACTTCCTTAAAAATGCATTCCAAATATTCACAGGGATAGTCTCTGTTCAGCAACATTACACACAATGTTTCACACTCCTGGTACAACAAATCAAGAACAGACACCATTCTTTTGTTTTTCTTACTAATTGGCCCTTGACATGGGGCTTTTTCTTTTGATGCAACTGGCAAAATGTAACAGGGAGTTGAAATAAGTTGCTTTTTTCTGTGTAAATTATAGAAAAACCTTTGGATGTAAAACTGAAAGTGGACCACTTAAACAACAAATGGTGTCAGTAACTATATTGAAAGCAAAACCTAGGAATTCAGTAGTGGTACTTATAAAATTAAAATAAAACCCCAAGTCTGGTCTCAGAATCTCTCCAAAAGATGACGGCCACCCAAGAAACACTCCAAATGTCACTTCCCAGCCATTCTCTAGCCCGGATTTAAAAATATATTGGCCCTACCGGTATGCTAAGACAATGTAGGCAAATACAGGGCACATGCTGCCACACCATTTTTTAATGCTACCCTCAAGCCAAATATTGTCTAGCACCATCTCCATTAGGGAGCTTAAGACCTTGATCTTTGTACCGTCAAATATTGAGCAAACCAATCAATGCCTCATTCATGGGGTATAACTGAAAATAGGTCTCATATCAATAGTTGACAATACAAGATGATCAGAATAAAAATCCTGGTGGGTTTTACTTAAGGCCCAAGAGTTCTTGTAAATGTGGTTCACATTGAGTGTGTCTTTTAGCCATCCCATAGGTTTCTGAACCTTTGGTGTCAACTACTGGTTGTAAAGGAGGGTCATAAACCTCTCTGTGTATTTTTTGAATTCCGAAAATAGTGGGGATACGTGGAAACTCAATACTCAAAAAAATATACTCTCTCAGTGATTTTCCACTGCAAAAGTAGATCGTAGATCACCTTGTCTATTTTTGAGTAGGCTACATTGATTTGGTTTATGGATACCCCCTCATAATTATCTGAAAACAACAAACCATCCATCCTTGAGTTATAACCTATGGTATTCCATTACAACCAGACCCCCCCCCAGTCAGGTTTCATACATCTAACTTGTTTGTTGTTACAAACATCACTCATTATTCTCCTTTCGTCCTCACTAATATTTGTTTTGTATCCAAGTTCCTTGTTATTTAACAATTTTCTAATGTCATCTTTGCAAAGTTTTTCATAAAGCATCATTGTCAACTGAGGTGGGGGGTTGTATAAACTGGGTCTTTTGAACTTCTCCTTGTCTCCGACACTGGTGCAGGTCTCCCAGCAAAACTCCTAGGTTTAATTCCCTAGTAAATCACTTTAAATCAATCACGGTTTGTACTAAATTCTCTTTTATAGATGGCACAAATGTCATACTGTTGAGCATGCTTCTTTGTTTAAAAAGGGTAAGTGGAACAGAACTAAAATTGAAAATTTTAAAGTCACCCTTGGGGTTTAGCACCGTCCCTGGCAATTCTTGGGAGTTCTAGTCCCCCCTTCTCATCTGTTGTGGTAATGGCCCCAAAGGTTCTTTTCTCAAATACTGTTGGGCGTTCCCTCCATTCTAATCACTTTCCTCTGGCTGATTAACCTCTCTGACCTTCTGAGTGGTGGGGAGTCTAAAAGGATCACAGGTGCATCAATATCCATGTAAAAAATTTCTTCACAATCTAATTCTCAGATATGTACACCACTGCTGAAAGTAAGGGAGGGGCTGGGTTTGGATAAACCCTTTGTCTTTCATAACCACCCTCTTCACAAACCAATTTTTCTTTATGTTTCACATCACTAAGTATTTTGCCACCCTTAAAAATATTATAATCACCCATGTAATTTTCAAACAGTAAATTATTTGAAATAGTAGCAATTTAGCTGTATAATTTCAGTCTCTAAACTGTCCATGATAGTTTGGTTGTGCCGTATACGTACTTCCATCAGTTCACAACCAAGCTGATCAAAGAGGGCCAACAGACTGAAGTGTAAAGCAGAGCCCTCTTTTAAACCACTGGGAAACATACATGTCTTCAGCCCCTTAGGAACTATCATCTCTTTAATACACTGAAGGAAATGGAAATTTTCAGCCAGTAGTTTATGACACTTTGTTCATTTTCAAAAGTATGTTCAGTTAAACTAATGCCAGAACCATTAATTTATACAGTAATTTGCCCAAACTCAAAGTTACTGTGAAGCCAGTCACTCAAGACAAAATGATTATTTACAGTACCTTGATTACAGCTTATTTTGCTAAAATACTTAGCGTTTGACTGTTAGGTCATCCTTGTTGAGTCTCTCCAGTGGTAGAACAAGGTGTTGCTCCCATTTGTGCACACAGTAACCAAGCGCCTTCAGCCCCGAGTGTAAAACGGGACTTCCTCAGAGTAACAGTTAAAAAAGAGAATGTCTAAGCGATACAGCAAAACTAATCAAGTAGCCGCCTCCGTTAATTAATTGAACTGACATTTACCAGCAAATAAACACACATCCGATTTAAGAAACCCTATTGAATTGTAAAGGCTATAAAAAGTCTGTACAAACATCTTAAAATACTTAACACCAACATATCTAAGAAAGAAAGAAACTATATTTATTTTAAAATTTGGCATATTAATGGGGGAAATGAATGTAGCTGAAAAGTACAGTTGTGTATGCTTACCATAAATGTAGATGTTCAATTGTATTCACTGTTGCAGTCATTACATTTGGGTTATCTGCTTGCAGTAGCCCTCAGTCAGCCTGATTAACAAAGTCTTGGGTCCTACGTTGGTTGCTGTCTCTTCTTCCATGTCGTCAGGGGTATAAAACATGCAGCTGACGTCATTACATCAGTTTTTCTTGCTCCAGATGTCAGGTGCCCCCCTAATGGGAAGCAATTAAATCTATAAATATACAAGGTTATACCTCAAAACAAAAAAGCAAATACACCAAAACGCTTTTAAGCATTGAAAAGGAGAGAAGAGGTATAGCCAAAAAAAGTCAGGGGGCTGGAGGAGGGTAATCAGGACTGCAACAGTGAATACACTCGAACATCTACATTTATGTTAAGTGTACACAACTGTACTATGTTCTTTGTGTTTCACTGTTGCAGTCATTACATTTGGGTAGATTCCCAAAGCTAAGGATGGGAGGAGGAATTTAGATAGCATTAGGACCAGCTATAAGGCCCTGCAAAACTGCAATGGCAAAGCCAGCTCTAGATTTAGAGAAAATTGGCAAATGGTAATGCTTGGCGAAAGTAAGTACAGAACTCCAGGTAGCAGCTTCTAGGATGTCCCTGGTAGGTATGCCTCCGAGAAAGGCTGTAGAGGTAGATGCAGTCCTGGTTGAGTGGGGTCTGATCCCCTGTCGGATAGGTTTTCCATGGTGCTTATAGCAGAAATGAATGCAATGGCCTATCCATTTGGAAATGTTTTGCTTTAAAATAGCCTTCCCCCTCTGGCCCTGCAGCAACTGCCACCAGTAGTTGTTCAGATTTCCTTTGAGGTAGAATCTAAGTTGTCTGTGCACATTTAAGGAGTGCAGTATCTGTTCCCCTTTGTTCTGTGGATTAGGAAAGAAGGTTGGCAAATGAATGGACTGATTAAAGGCCACACTGCAAACCATCTTTGGCATGAAAGAGGGATTGGTCCTGAGGGACACCCTGTTATGTCGTTCAAGGAGGGCTTTAAGGTTTTTTTGCCTTTCTATAAACAACCAATGGGTGATTACCAAGTTTTTGGTGTACTGTGTTGTCCTTTTTGAGCAAGTCCCAACAACTGAATAGCCCCTATGCTTAAGAGAGAGAGTACTTGCTTTTGGGCCTCTGCTCATTGATTTCGAGGTAGATCCGGCCAACCACTTGGAGTTTGTAACGTGTGGAAGTGAAAACTGTATCCTTGGGACACAGTATTTAAAACCCATTTGCCCTGGGTCCCCAGTTATTTGCATGAAGTTCAATCTTTCCCCCCAAAGGGGCAGCCAGTTGAGAAGTGCTTGGAAGTTTTAAAAAGAAGTCATAGAGACAGTTTACCATAGGGGGAGTTTTATTACTCCCAGATTTGGAAGTGGAGGCCCCCCACTGCTTAGTCCTGTGCGTCCTCTGGGACTGAAGCCTGGGTGCTCTGCTGGATCTGGGTTTGGACTGAGAAGGTCTGGAAGAGGCAGGAAAGGACCAATTCTTAGAAGGCCAATGCCTACTAAATCTTGGAGGTTGTACTTGTAAAAAAATCTTTAACAGCTTGCATAGATTTAGCTTTTTTCTCCATCTTTTTAAGAACTTCTTCTGCCCTGTTGACAACAGGCGGTCTTGATTTAAGAGAGCATCCAGTAATTTTGCTTTAACATGATCTGGCAAGGATTGCTCCTTAAGCCAAGCATGCCTTCTAAGTACAGACCCAGTTACCGCAGCCCTGCAAGATGCCTCTAGTGAATCAAAACCACATTGCAATGTATGTTTACCAACTTGTTCAGCAGAATGCATTAAATCCTGTAAATCCTTATTTTCAGCACAATCAGGAAAGAACATAATTTTCTGTTTAAGCAATCCAATAATATGCAGCTGATACTTTAACATACATATGAAACTGGCAATTCAAGGCCCTAATGGCCAAAGTTGCAGAAGTGTATACCTTCTTACCCCATCTATCCAGCACCCTGGAGTCTCTATCCGAGGGGGTAGGATTTTTGGCAGTAGTAGCTTTAATGCCCTTGGGTCCCTGTGAAACGGTTTCAGGATCCATAGTAGGATTTTTGAAAAGGAACTTGTGAGAGTCAGGAACCCTGCAATATCTATCAGGTTTTCTGAAAGCAGGAGGTAGAGAGTCAGGGGCCATGCTAGATTCTGAAAAGGCATCCTCAACAATGTCCAGTACAGGAGGTATAGCTAAAGGCCTATGCTGGGGCAGGAGTAAGAAATCCCTAAGCCTCTTTTTAGAATCAGAGAAATCCTGACTTTCCCAATGAAAATGCTCCCTGAGAGTATGCAAAGTTTCACCAAAAGAGAAATCCTCTGGGGGGGAACCAGAGGGAATATAATCCTCATAGGTAGATAAGGGAAAATCCTGGTCACCAGAGGAAACAGAAATTTCAGAATCCTGGTCAGAAGTATCATAAGCAAACTCAGTCCTAGGTCTCTTAGAGGGGTAAGGTTGGCTTCCCCTAATTAAAGTAATAATATCTTCAGTCATTTTTATCATTCGTTTTTTTTTAGGCATAGAGGCCTGATCATGCGGTCTGGGCGTCAGTTTTCTAGGCATGTTTCGAGTTTTAGGCCTTGAAGAAGATGGCATTGGCTTTATATGCAAGTCAGTAGGCCTGAATACACCCTCAGAAGTCGGTGCCTACACAGCGGCTCCGGACCCATCCAAGGTAGAGACATCCTCAGGTTCCACAGTTGAAGCATCTCACGGCATACCAGACTCCGAATGGGTCTCAGTAGAGGCCTGCGAATCTGAAGTAGCGGGTATCAGGAGCTGCAAAAGTGCATCACTGAGCACCGGTGACCTGGGCGGCCTGTCTCTGTCTTTATCTTTGCATTTTTTAGGAATGTCGGTAGTCAAATGGCTTACCGAAGACATAGCAGGATAATTAAACTGAGCACCAAAATATTTAGAAGTGCAAATATACCGACGGAGAGTTTGTGGTTTAAATAAGGCACAAAACCAAGAGGTACGCCATGGTCAGGGCCTAAGCAAGGAATACAATACGAATTAAAATCTTTATGAGGTATTTGCTTTCCACAAGAAATGCAATTATTTACTTTTACTGACATCGGTTTAGAGCAAGAAAAAATTTCCCCAACGGGGTACTTAGCTTTTAGTTGAACGGTTCTGAAACTGAAAACGAAAATTTCAGGAGTCTGCCGACTGGCACTTGTGAACTGCTTCTGCTTTGGGCACCGCACGGCAAGAAAGACTGATGTAATGACGTTTGCTTCATGCTTTATACCCCTGATGACCTGACGTCACGGAAGAGACAGCAACCGACGTAGGACCCAAGACTTTGTTAATCAGGCCGACTGAGGGCTACTGCAGATAACCCAAATGTACTGACTGCAACAGTGAAACACGAAGAACATCAGTTTACTTTTGAGTTTTATAGCTGCTGAGATATGACTTGTGGAATTTTAGTGCGTGGCACTGTCTTTTTTGAAATGCATTTTTTTTATGAGATGAGGAGCTAAGCGGTGATGTTAAGTCTCACTATGATTAGTTGCTGTTTTACTCCTTTCAACTTTCCGTTGTTTTACAACATTCACTTCTTAGCCCTGAAAGGGGCTCTGTCATTTCTACACATTCATTAGGTACCAAAGCCCACGACAACGCTGCTGGGTAACAAGCAGAAGACATCTTTTTCTTTCAGGTTTATGCAATGTTACAGATTTACACAATAAAAGAACCAGCTTCAACACTGCTCCCCACCCACTCACCTGGTTAAACTGCTTTCATCTCAGTGGACTCAAGTTTACCACTATGCTGTGTCCTACCATTTAGTTAAGCTTTTACCCAAGCTATAACCCTAGGACTGACTTCACGTCTGCCTAATTTGTTCACAAAGCTCTTAAAGGGCACCAGATAAAATGCCTTTCAGAAATCTAAGAAAGTCACAGCCAAAGTCCCATTCTACTTAGCTACCCACGTCAGCCACCTAGAACCTTTATCAGCTCCCCCAGCAACACTTGGGAGTACCACAAGTATAAGTATTGCTGCATGAAATACTTGGTTTTGCATCAAATCTCTATGTAGATTGTGGATTAGAGGTTTGAAAAGTTGTTTAAATAGAAATCATGGCTTGAAGTTTTCTACTTATGCCTTTGGGAGTAAATAATGAATTAACCATGAAGCCTGATGACTGAAGCATATAGTGGTGTCCAACAACATCTTAATTGTACACTTAAGGCTAGCTTATTTGCACTTTTGTTTTTGCTACAGATATAATACTAATAATGTACAAGAATATCTGTAATTCAAACTAAATATGCAGTCATACTGAACAAAACCACAAAGAAGCCTGACTTTGACTTTATTTTCCACTGACAGAGTAGCAAGTATAAAGAGGAAAAAAATCAGTTCTGTAGGTCAAAGAAGGCCCTTTCAATTGGAACAGTGGGTACTGGTTATTAAATCAAAATTTCCAGCAGATGTGAGAAGTTGACCCAAATGATAAGAGGAACCAAACCACCAGCACCAGTGACTCCTGTTTCAAAAGCAGCAATATAGACCCTGGTCAAGTTTCAAAAAAGCTTCCATTGTTTCATAAGAAAACAAGCTGAACAGACATATTTCAGGAAAAAAAAAAAAAAAAAACAGTGTCTACACATCCTATGATTTTTCTTTCCTTTCCACTTTGCTGTAAGCAGTAAGATTTATGAGACAGATTTTACAAACAATAACAAAGTGTGCATTACAGTGGCCAGAAGTTCTTGTGCATCAAGAAAAGCAGACTAAAAAGCACTTGCTGAAACAAACATTTAGGAGACAAGTTCTGACAAGTTATTCAGCTGAAAGAAATAAAAGGCTTTGCTCACAATGAATGCGACATCAGACGGCCTGGAAGTTTAGAGGTTAGGAGTCATGGTCATCTTCTGCAGACAGCAATTTCAGTTTAATAGGGGAAACAGCGCAAAATGTCACAACATCTTTTACATTTAACAGTAAGAAGCATAAGCCGCGGTGGTGCAGCGGTAGCGTTGTCGCCTCACAGCAAGAGGTTCTCCCGTTCAATTCTCGGCTGGAGCACCTTCTGTCTGGAGTCTGCATGTCCTAACAGTGGTCGAGTGGCGTTTGAAAGACATGTGTGAATGGGCGTGTCTTCGTTGAAGGTTGGGTGTCGGGCTGGCACCTTGGCACCATAAAAATCTACTGCCAATCATTAGCAGACCGGAGCTCCGCTGTGGCAACACCTAACCGGAAAAGCCGAAAGAAGTAAGAAGCATAATTAGAACTAAATTCAGAATGATGAAATAGCAACTCAGCAGTATGAAGATAACTTACATTATCATTAAACTGGCTGATACACAACTACCTCCAACTACAAAAAAGTACAGTTTTGTACCTACCATAAATGTAGATGTCCGATAGGTATGCATCTGCAGTCATCACATATGGGTTGTCCTGCCTCAGGCAGCCCTTCGGTCGGCCGGATTCCAAAGTCTGGGTCCGGCGTCGGCTGAAGTCGCCCTTTCCCAGACGTCAGAGGGCCTGGAGTATAAAAGCGTCAGCCAATGTCATCTTCCTCAGTTTTTCTTGCCCCAGATGCCAGGTGCCCTAAGGCTAAATTAGGAGAAATGCAATAAATTCCAAACATGCACTAAAATATATATACATATATAAAAACAAATACACCATAATAGATAAAGTACAGTTTTGTACCTACCATAAATGTAGATGTCCGAACTGGATAGCATCTGCAGTCATAACAAGTGGGTTGTCCTGTCGTCAGGCAGCCCTGCAGTCGGCCGGATTCCAAAGTCCGGGTCCGGCTTCGGCTGATGTCGCACTTCACCCGACGTCATCTCTGTTGGTCTTCGGGTATATAAGCATCAGCCGACGCCATTTTCCTCAGTGTTTCTTGCCCCAGATGCCAGTAGCCCTCTTGCAGGCTAAAATTTGGATAGATGCCAATGTTTCCAAATAGATAGAGGTAAACACAATCATAAGCATATATGTACATATATACAAACAAATACACCATAAAGACTCCCCCAACAGCTAGCTATTAGGAGGGTAAACACCCTAGGAGTACCACAGAGGGAAGGAGGAGGGTAATCCTGACTGCAGATGCTATCCAGTTCGGACATCTACATTTATGGTAGGTACAAAACTGTACTATGTCCTTCATGGATGCATCTGCAGTCATAACAAGTGGGTAGAATACCATAGCCAACTAGGGAGGAGGATAAAAGTAGATTATGGTGTGTTTAGGATCCCTTGCAGTACAGCAGTGGCAAACCCTGCTCGGGATCTGGAATATAGAGGCAAATTATAATGCTTGGCAAATGTATGCACGGAGGTCCAAGTAGCCGCCTCAATAATGTCTTTGGTTGCCACTCCTCGTAAGAAGGCTGTGGTAGTGGCTGTTGCCCTTGTAGAATGAGGTCTTATGTTTTGTGGAATTGGTTTTCCATGGAAGGAGTAACAGTATCGTATGCAATTTCCTATCCATTTGGAGATTGTCTGTTTGGAAATAGCTTTTCCTTCCCTTCCTGTTGCATAGGCTACAAAAAGTTGGTCAGTCTTTCTGCTATTTTTTGTTCTGTCCAAGAAGTAGCGTAGCTGTCTATGTACATCCAAGGTATGCAGTATTCTTTCCCCTCTGTTTTGTGGGTTGGGAAAGAAGGTAGGTAGGTGGATTGCCTGGTTTAAAGACACTCTGGATACCACCTTGGGCATAAATGTAGGATTAGTCCTCATGGACACTATCTTGGTGGAAGATTAGGAAGGGTTGCACTGCCATTAAGGCCTGAAGTTCTGAAACCCTCCTTGCTGAAGTAATTGCTAGCAGGAAAGCAGTTTTCCATGACAGGTGTTGTAGGTCTGCTGTTGCTGCTGGTTCAAAGGGTGATAGTGTCAACTTTTCTAGCACAAAGTTTAAATCCCAAGCTGGTAATGGTGGTTTCCTTGGAGGTTTTACATTCTTGATTCCTCTGAGGAACTGCCTGAGCAAAGGGTGAAAAACAGGTGGATCAAAGCTGTATTCTGCTGAAATAGCTGATGCATGTATCTTGATGGAGGAGTAGGACAGGCCTGAATGAAGAAGTTCGCCAGATACTCCAGAATGTTAGGCATATCTATGTTTGACACCTCTTTTCCTCTTTCCATACTCCAAATGACAAACCTTTTCCATTTTCCAGCATAGTTCCTTCTTGTTGAAGGTCTGCGCTTCAAGAATAATGTCTTTAACTCTTTGTGAAAGTTCTGGATTAGCTGCTGCTATGTGATGTTCCATGCAGTCAGTTGCAGCGTTTTAGGTTTGGATGTATGATGCTGTAGTTGTTCTGAGTTAACATCAAAGGCATCAGGGTATTGGCCACATATTGTTCGAGACATGCTCTTCAGTAGTGGGTACCAGTGTTGTCTTGGCCAGTTTGGAGCTATCAGGATTATCTTTGGACGTTCTTCCTTGATTTTTAGTAGTACCTTGTGTATCAAAGGAAGAGGTGGGAATGCATATGCTGTCAGGCCTTTCCAGTTGATGGAGAGTGAGTCCACTTTCCATGCTAGTGGGTGGAATGTCCTTGTGCAGAATTTTTTGAGCTGGTGATTGAGAGGTGATGCGAATGGGTCTATCTGTGGCATTCCCCATTTCTTTGAGATGGTCTTGAAGATGTCCGGGTGCAGCTTCCATTCGTGGGCATCCGAAGTGGTTCTGCTTAATATGTCTGCTAGAGTATTGTCTTTCCCGGTACAAATATTGCCTGTAACTGAATGTTGTAGCTGAGTGCCAGGGTCCACAGCTCCAAGGTCATTCTGCATAGGGGTATGAATGAGTGCCTCCCTGTTTGTTGATGTACCACATGACTGTGGTGTTGTCTGTCCTTATCATCAACTGGCCCTCTGAGAAATGGTTTGAACTTTTGGATTGCCAGTTTTACTGCCAGCATTTCTTTTAGATTGATGTGCAGGTGAAGTTGATCCTGTGTCCACAATCCTTGCACGCATTTGTCCAGCATGTGGGCCCCCCATCCTAGGTCTGAAGCGTCTGTTGTGATGGTCTGGCTTGGTTGACATCTGCGAAAGGGTAGGCCTGGGTTTGACTGGCATGCCTGAGCCCACCATAGGAACTCCTGTTTTAAGCATGGAATTAGTGGGATTTCTGTTTCTAGACTGTGTCTGTGTTGGGACCATAAATTCTTTAGGTACCACTGTAGTTTCCTCATATGTAGTCTGGCAAATGGGACCAAGATTATGCATGATGCCATGAAGCCCAAGGCCTGCAGAACTTTTCTTGCTGTTAACTTGTTCAGTTTTGTTAGTGCCAAGAAGTAAAGAGGAAGTTCTTTTGTTTTTCTGTAGTCAGGAATGCCATTTGCTGTACTGTGTCCAATTCAGCCCAAGAATGTCCTTGTTTGGGATGGTATCAGCCTTGACTTTTGTAAATTGACTGTGTATCCCAGTCCTTGTAGCAAGTAAATGACCCTTTGTAAATCCGTTGTCAGCTTGCTTTTGTTGTCCCCTTGTAGCAGGCAGTCGTCCAGGTATGGGTAAATTTGAATTCCTTGTAGTCTGCAATGGGCGATTACTGATGCCAGGCATTTGGTGAATACTCTGGGCAGTAGATAAGCCAAAGGGCAATGCTGAGAATTGATAGTGCTCTGATCCTGCAAGAAATCTGAGGTATCTTCTGCAGATTGGTCGAATGGGGACGTGCAGGTATGCCTCCTTGAGATCTAGAGTTACCAGCCAAGACTCCTTGCCCAGCATGGGAAGAAGTTGCTATAGGGTCAGCATTTTGAATTTTGGGACAATGATGTATGTATTTAAGGTGGACAGGTCGAGAATTGGTCTCCAACTTTTTTCCTTTCTTGGAACTAGGAATAGTCTGGAATAGAACCCCTTTCCTTGTTCTGCTGTTGGCACTCTTTCCACAGCTCTCATGTTTGCTAACTCCATTATCTGGCGTAGAGCCTCTGTTTTTTGATTTGGAGGTAGATTTGGCATTCCTCTTTTGTTATGTAGTGCCAGTTCTTTGAAAATAAGGTTAACTTTCCGCCTAGAGAAGCTGCTATTTGTTCCCTGGTAGGCGGATTTATGATTAAGTCACTGTGGTTGTGCTGATGTAGTGGCAGTGGCTGTGTCTGTGCCTCTGTTGTTACCTTGCCACTGTCGTCCTCTGTAGGCACCTCCTCTGGATTGGTTTCTGCCTCTGGGACGTCTATTCCTGCCCCTTTGAAATTTTGTGGAGTCAGGAAAGGACCAATTTTTGGCAGGCCAGTTCCTGCTAAACCTTGGGGGTTGAACCTGCAAGAAATCTTTAACAGTTTGAACAGATTTTGCCTTCTCTTCCATTTTCTTCATAACCTGCTGGGCAGGTGTACCAAACAAACTTGTCTTGTCCATAGGAGCATCTAGCAACTTAGCTTTAACATGATCCGGTAAAACTTGTTCCTTTAGCCATGCATGCCTTCTTATCACTGTGCCTGTCATGGCTGATCTAAATGAAGCCTCCAGTGCATCATAGCCACATTTTAAGGAATGGTTGCTAACCTGTTGTATGTTATTTACCATCTCTAATACATATTTCTTATCAAGAGATTCATCTGTGGTTAGTTTTTAGTTAACTGATCGAGCATAAACTCTTGGTATTGTATCATGTGAAACTGACAGTTTAAAGCTCTAGCTGAGAGAGTAGCTGAAGTGTAGACCTTTTACCCCATCTGTCTAATGACCTTGCTTCCCTTTCAGAAGGAATAGGGTTTTCAGCTATGGTCGGCTACTGCCTTGGGACCCTGGGATATAGTTTCTGGGTCTGCAAGTGGGGCCTTGTAAAGGTGGTGATGAGTATCTGGCACCCTGTAAAATCTGTCTGGTTTGGCAGGGGCTGGGGTAAAGAATCTGGAGCGAGCAAACATCATTGAAAGCATCATCCACCACAGAGAGAACAGGAGGTATAGCTAAGGGCCTGTGCTGTGGGAGGTGCAGAAAGGTCCTAAGTCTTTTCTGGAGTCTGAAAAATCCTGTTGCTGCCATTGGAACTGTTCTCATGGCATGCAAGGTTTCCCCAAAGGAGAATTCTTCTGGTGGGGAAGCAGCTGGAATGGATTCTTCAGCATCAGAATCTTCAAAATTGGAGAAGGGAGCCTCTGGCTGGTCAGTTATGTCTGATTCATCAGCAGAATCATCAGAAGACACTGGCTCAGGGGCTCTGCCCTAGGTCTCTTCTCTGGGGGCTGAGAGGCCCTGTCTGGGTGAGATTGAGATCCCTAATTAAAGAAATTAAATCTTCTGCCAAAGAAAGCATTTGAGAGCTAGAAGAGGGCCTGGATGTGGGGGTTTAACAGGCACTGTTTTAGTAGTTTTGGCTGCTTTAGCCCTGGCGAAGGCCTTAATGGACATGGCTGCTGGAGGCCTAGCAGCACCACGTGCTGGGGTAGAGACATCCAAGGGATGGTGTCTGATAAGTCAACCACCGTAGTGGGTAAAAGTTCTGAGGTCGATTCAAGAGTTGTAGCAGGGGCCTCAGTTGTAAGAATAGGTTCAGCTGTACTTTGATCAGTTTTCGGTTTCGCTGAAACCGAGACACTCATGTTTGCTTTACCGTGGTTTCGGCGAAACCGCGGACCGCGAATGTCGGTCTTTATCTTTGCGTTTTTAGTAGATTGGGTAGTCGGAGGATCCGGCGGCATAATGTACGCAAAATCAGAACCGAAAAACTGTTCTGCAAACTCCGACCGGCGCCTAAGCGTTCGTCGGTTGAAAGAGGCACAGGCGAACAGGCTGCTACGTCGTGGGCTGGGCCTAAACAAGGCAGACAGTAAGAGTGGAAATCTTTATGAGGTATTTGTTTCCCACAGGTTAAACAATTGTTAACTTTTCTGACATCGGCTGAGGCAAGAAAGAGTCCCCAACGGGTACTTAGCTTTAGAAGTCTTGAAGTAGTATTCGGTAGAAGTAATCTCTGGATCCGACCGACCGGCACTTGCGAACAGCTTCTGCTTGAGCGCCGCGGCAAGAAAGACTGAGGAAAATGGCGTCGGCTGATGCTTATATACCCGAAGACCAACAGAGATGACGTTGGGTGAAGTGCGACATCAGCCGAAGCCGGACCCGGACTTTGGAATCCGGCCGACTGCAGGGCTGCCTGACGACAGGACAACCCACTTGTTATGACTGCAGATGCATCCATGAAGGACATCCCCAGCTAGCTATGAGAGGGGAATGTACCCAAGAAATACCACAGAGGGGAAAGGAGGGAGGGTAAACCTGACTGCAGATGCATACCTATCAGGCATCTACATTTATGGTAGGTACAAAACTGTACTATGTCCTTCAAGGATGCATCTGCAGTCATCACATATGGGTAGAATACCATAGCCAATCTGGGGGTGGAGGATCTATGTAAAGGATGGTGTAGCTAAAATGCCCTGCAGGACTGCCGTAGCAAAGCCTGCTCTGGATCTGGAATATAAAGGTAAGTTGTAATGCTTGGAAAATGTATGCACGGAGCTCCATGTAGCAGCTTCTAAAATGTCCTTGGTAGCCACCCCTCTTAAGAAGGCTGTGGTGGTGGCTGTGGCTCTGGTCGAATGAGGTCTAATGTTAGCTGGCACAGTTTTTCCATGAAAGGAGTAACAGAAACGAATGCAATTCCCTATCCATTTTTAAATTGTCTGTTTTGAAATTGCTTTTCCTTGTGCACCAGCAGCATATGCTACAAACAACTGGTCAGTTCTTCTGTAATTTTTAGTTCTGTCCAAGTAGTAGTGCAACTGTCTGTGTATGTCCAGGGTGTGCAGAAGCTTTTCCCCTTTGTTTTGTGGATTTGGAAAGAAGGTTGGCAGGTGAATAGCTTGGTTTAATGAGACTCTAGATACCACCTTTGGCATAAATGAAGGATTGGTTCTCAATGAAACTCTGTCTCGATGAAAAATAAGAAATGGCTGTACTGCCATGAGGGCCTGTAACTCAGATACTCTTCTTGCTGAGGTTATGGCCAGAAGGAAGGCAGTCTTCCAAGAGAGGAACTGTAGTTCTGCAGATGCTGCTGGGTTCAAAGGGAGGCAGTGTTAGTTTTTCCAGCACGAAGTTAAGGTCCCAAATAGGCAGTGGTGGTTTCCTTGGAGGATTGATGTTTTTAATTCCTCTTAGAAACTGTCTTAGCAGAGGATGAGAGAAGACAGGTGGGTCAGTATTGTACTCTGCTGAAATTGCTGAAGCATGAATTTTAATGGAAGAGTAAGACAGGCCATTGTGGAGCATTTCTGCCAAATATTCCAGGATATGTGCCATGTTCATATCTGTTGCATCGAGGCCCTTTGAGGTGCTCCAGGTGTGAAATCTTTTCCATTTTGCTGAGTATGCCTTTCTTGTGGAAGGCCTGCGAGCTTCCATGATGATATCCTTCACTCTCTTGGACAGCTTATCCTGGTGATGAGTCAAGGCATTTTCCAGGCAGCTAGTTGTAATGTTTTCAGGTTGGAATGCAGAGTTTTGTAATTGTGCTGTGTCAGGAGAAGCGGCCATTGTGGCAGAAGCCATGGTTTTGTCCGTGACATGCTCTTTAGCAATGGGTACCAGTGCTGTCTTGGCCAGTCCGGAGCTATCAGAATCACTCTTGGCTGCTCTGCCCTGATCTTCAGTAAGACCTTGGTCATTAATGGAAGAGGTGGGAATGCATACACTGTTAGAGTTCTCCAGCTGAAGGAGAGAGCGTCCACTTTCCATGCTTGTGGGTGGTATGTCCTTGAGCAGAAATACTCCAGCTGATGATTGTGTGGGGAGGCAAAGAGGTCTATGTACGGTCTCCCCCATGATTGTGTTATCTGATGGAAGATGTCTGCGTGCAGCATCCATTCGTGTGCATCCATGATGTTCCTGCTTAAGCTGTCTGCCAGTATATTGTCCTTTCCTGGTACAAACTGGGATTGCAGTTGTATATTGAGAGTCAAAGAAAGTTCCCATAGATTCATTGCCAGTCTGCAAAGAGGGTAGGAATGGGTGCCTCCCTGCTTGTTTATGTACCACATAACTGTAGTGTTGTCTGTCCTTATTAGCAGGTGGCCTTGATGTAGAAATAACTTGAAGGCCTCAATTGCATGCATCACTGCCAGCATTTCCTTTTGGTTTATGTGCATGCATAGCTCTTTTTGTGACCATAGCCCTTGAATGCATCTGCCCTCCATGTGCGCTCCCCATCCGTGGTCTGAAGCGTCCGTTGTAATGGTTTGGCTGGCTATTGGTTTGCTGAAGGGCAAACCCCTGTTTGACTGGCTTGCTTGAGCCCACCACAGAAATTCCCTTTGAAGGCATGGGATGAGTGGTATCAAAGTTTCCAAGCTGTGACTGTGCCGAGTCCATAAACCCCTTAGGTACCATTGGAGTTTCCTCATATGTAGCCTTGCTTGAGGACTCAGAAGAATGCAAGAAGCCATGTAACCCAGGGCCTGCAGGATTTTCCTTGCAGTCAGCTGAGTTTGTCTTGACAGGTTTTTGAAGTAATCCGGTAGTTGGTTTTGTTTTTCTTCTGTGAGGAAAGCCATTTGGGTGGTAGCCATTTGGGTGGTTGTGTCTAGATCCGCACCCAGAAAAGTTATTCTTTGGGATGGTACCAGTCTTGACTTGTGAATGCTGACTGTATATCCCACGGCCTGAAGAAGATAGATGGCATAATTCAAGTGTTTTACCAAAATTTGTTTGCTGTCCGCTTGTATAAGGCAGTCGTCCAGGTACGGGTATATTTGCATCCCCTGAAGTCTGCAGTGTGCAATTACTGATGCCAGGCATTTCGTGAATACTCTGGGCGCAGTAGATAAGCCAAAGGGCAATGCTGAGAATTGATAATGCTCTGAACCTGCAAGAAATCTGAGGTGTCTTCTGCAGCTTTGTCTGATAGGGACATGCAGGTATGCCTCCTTGAGGTCCAGAGTTACCAGCCAAGACCCCTTGCCCAGCATGGGAAGGAGTTGCTGTAGAGTCAGCATTTTGAATTTTGGCACAATGAGATAAGTATTTAGTGCGGACAAGTCGAGAATAGGCCTCCATTCCTTTTCTTTTCTTGGAACAAGGAAGAGTCTGGAATAAAATCCTTGGCCTTGATCTGCAAGAGGAACCTTTTCTATTGCTTTCATTTTCATTAAGTTGGAGATTTGTTTCAAAGCCTCTGCCCTTTGATTTGATGGCAGGTCTGGCATGCCTTTTCTTTTCGGTAATGTGTGGAAATGGAACCTGTATCCTTTGTCTATTATTTGTAGTGTCCATTTGCCCCTTGTAATAATGTGCCAATTTTCTGAAAATAAGGAAAGCTTTCTGCCCAGAGGTGCTTCCAATTGAGCCCTGGTTGGCGGTGTCAAAGTGAAGTCATTGAGTCTGTCCTTGTGCAGCAGTTGTAGGCCCTGCACTACCTCTCTGGTTGGGAGGCTGCCATTGACGTCCTCTGTAGGAGCCTCTAGCTTGCCCTCTACCTCTGGCACACCTGTTCTTGCCTCTCTGAAATCTGTCTGTGTCTGGAAAGGACCAGTTCTTGGAAGGACAATTTCTGCTGAATCTTGGTGGTTGGATTTGCATAAAATCTTTGACTGTACAGATTTTGCCTTTTCTTCAAATTTCTTTAAGACCTCCTGAGCAGTGGAGCCAAATAACTTTTGCTTTTCCAGTGGAGCATCCAGAAGCTTTGCTTTAACATGGTCTGGCAGAGATTGTTCCTTCAGCCAAGCATGCCTACGTATGACTGCACCTGTCATAGCTGACCTACATGAAGCTTCCAATGCATCATAACCACACTGCAAGAAATGGTTGCTAACCTGTTGAGAGTTATGTACCAGATCCTGAAGTGATTTGCGATCTAGGCATTCAGGTGAAGACAGCTTTTTATGCAATTCATCTAACAAATATAATTGGCACTGTATCATATGAAATTGACCGTTTAAAGTCCTCATAGAAAGGGTAGCAGAAGTATACACTTTTTTACCCCAACGCTCTAAAGCCCTGGACTCCCTTTCAGAGGGGAGTGTATTTTTTGTAGTGACAGCTGCAACCCCTTTAGGGCCCTGGGAAATAGTTTCTGGATCAGCAGAGTGGGCCTTGTAAAGGAAAAGATGTGATTCCGGGACCCTGTAGTACCTATCGGGTTTGGCAGGAGCCGGAG
This sequence comes from Protopterus annectens, assembly GCF_019279795.1. Lineage (NCBI taxonomy): Eukaryota > Metazoa > Chordata > Ceratodontiformes > Protopteridae > Protopterus > Protopterus annectens. The sequence continues at coordinate 1,416,382,972 of NC_056725.1, forward strand.
GGAGTGTCAGGGGTTGTGCTAGATTCAGAGTACACATCATCAATGACATTCAAAACAGGGGGAATAGCCAAAGGTCTATGCTGAGGCAAATGCAAGAAGGTCCTTAATCTCTTCCTGGAATCAGAGAATTCCTGGCCCTGCCATTGGAAATGCTAGCTCATAGTGTGCAGAGTTTCCCCAAAAGACAGTTCTTCAGGAGGGGAGGCCGAAGGGATAGATTCCTCTGCATCTGAATCCTCGTACGCCGAAAAAGCCTCCTACTGGTAGTCCGAGAGGGCAGAGCCATCAGAGGCCTCATCTGAGGAGAGGGGATCAGAGGGCTCAACCCTGGGCCTTTTTTTTGTAGGAGGTTGAGAGTCCCTGTCCGGATGAGGCTGAGAGCCCCTAATTAATGAAATAAGGTCCTCTGCTAGACTAAGGATCTGAGAACCTGTAGTGGGTCCCTGAGGGATAACCCTGGGAGGCATAGATTTAGAGTGTTTAGCAGCTTTAGCCCTAGAGAATGCCTTAATGGACATGGATGCAGGAGGCCTGGCTGCACCACGTGCTGGTGTAGTTTTGCCTAAGGGAATGGTGTCGGAAGGTTCCTGGACACCAGATTCCAAAGGAGATTCAACAACCGAAACAGTAGTGGCCTCCGGGGCCGAGGTTGTCGGTTGTACGGTTTCGGTGGACGGTAGTACCAAGGACTCTGTTTCAGCCGAAACAGAGACACTTGCGGTAGGCCTGGCCATGGTTTCAGCCGAAACCGCGGGTGTCGGTCCTTGTCCTTCCGTTTCTTTATTAAATGTGAAGTCGGAGTCTCCGACGGCATTTTGTAAGCAAAACTAGCCCCAAAAAATTCCTCTGCAAACTCCGACCGACGTCTTAGAGTGCGTCGGTTGAAGGAAGCACAGGCGGAACAGGCCGAGACGTCGTGGTCTGGGCCTAGGTAAGGTAGGCAGTAAGAGTGGAAATCCTTATGAGGTATTTGTTTCCCACAAGTTAAGCAATTATTAATTTCTCTGACATCGGCTGAAGCAAGAAAGAGTCCCCAACGGGGTACTTAGCTTTTGAAGTCTTCTGTTTAGCTGAATTACAGGAGCTGGCCGACCGGCATTTGCGAACTGCTTCTGCTTCGGGCACCACGCGGCAAGAAAGACAGGGGAAGATTGCGTCGGCTGACGCTTTTATACCCCAAGCGCTCTGACGTCGGGGAAAGGGCGACTTCAGCCGACGCCGGACCCAGACTTTGGAATCCGGCCGACCAAAGGGCTGCCTGAGGCAGGACAACCCATATGTGATGACTGCAGATGCATCCTTGAAGGACATCTTCATTATCAAACAGACTTCAGTTTTTGCCAGACTCCCACATTAATATGGTGAGAGTTGGAGTTGAGTTAAGAAAAAGTACAGTTTTGTACCTACCATAAATGTAGATGTCCGACAGGAATGCATCTGCAGTCTTTACAAATGGGTTGTCCTGTCGTCAGGCAGCCCTTCGGTCGGCCGGATTCCAAAGTCTGGGTCTGGCTTCGGCTGGTGTCACACTTCACCCGACATCATTGCGGCAGTTCTTCGGGTATAAAGGCATCAGCCGACGCCATTTTCCTCAGTGTTTCTTGCCCCGGATGCCAGGTGCCCTCTAGGATGGCTAAATTTGGATAAATGCCAAAGTTTCCAAATAGTAGAGAGCAAACACATAAAATAAGCATGTATGTACATATATACAAACAAATACACCATAATAGATCCCCCCCAAGCTAGCTGAAGATTGGCAAATACCCTAGGAGTACCTCAGAGGGGAAGGAGGGTGGGTAATCCTGACTGCAGATGCATTCCTCTCGGACATCTACATTTATGGTAGGTACAAAACTGTACTATGCCCTTCAAGGATGCATCTGCAGTCTTTACAAATGGGTAGAATACCATAGCTAAACTAGGGGAGGAGGAGATGAGAAGAGATCATGGTGTAGTTAGGATCCCTTGCAAAACAGCAGTGGCAAAACCAGCACGGGATCTAGAGTATAGAGGTAAGTTATAATGCTTGGCAAATGTATGCACGGAGGTCCAAGTAGCAGCCTCTATAATGTCCTTGGTAGCCATTCCTCGTAAGAAAGCTGTGGTAGTGGCTGTAGCCCTTGTGGAGTGAGGCCTGATGTTCCCTGGAGTTTTCTTTCCATGGTAGGAGTAACAAAATCTAATGCAATTTCCTATCCATTTGGAGATTGTCTGTTTAGAAATTGGATTTCCTTCCTTCCCTGTTGCATATGCTCCCAGAAGCTGGTCAGTTTTTCTATTGTTTTTTGTCCTGTCCAGGTAGTAGCGTAATTGTCTGTGTACATCCAAGGTATGCAAGAGCCTTTCTCCCCTGTTCTGTGGGTTGGGGAAGAATGTAGGAAGGTGGATAGCCTGATTTAAAGATACTCTGGATACCACCTTAGGCATAAATGTGGGATTTGTTCTCATGGACACTCTATCTTGATGGAAGATTAGGAAGGGTTGTACTGCCATTAATGCCTGTAGTTCAGAGACCCTTCTTGCTGAAGTTATTGCCAGCAGGAAAGCAGTCTTCCAGGATAAGTATTGTAATTCTGCTGTTGCTGCTGGTTCGAAAGGAGGAAGAGTCAGCTTTTCTAGCACAAAGTTCAAGTCCCATGCTGGCAATGGAGGTTTTCTGGGAGGTTTTACATTTTTAATTCCTCTCAGAAACTGTCTGAGCAGAGGATGCGAGAAGACAGGAGGATCCAAGCTGTATTCTGCTGATATAGCTGATGCATGAATCTTGATGGAAGAGTAGGAAAGGCCTGTATGGAAGAGCTCCGCCAAGTACTCCAGGATGTTGGCTATGTTCACTAGTGTCACATCTTGCCCTTTTGCAGAACTCCAGATGAGATATCTTTTCCAGTTTGCTGCATAATTTTTTCTTGTTAAAGGTCTACGAGCCTCCAGGATTATGTCTTTAACCCTTTGTGATAAATTTGGGTTGATTGCTGTTATGTAATGTTCCAGGCAGTTAGCTGCAGAGTTTTTAGGTTTGGATGCAGGATGTTGTAGTTGTTCTGTGTTAGCAGTAATGGGATCAGGGGCAGTGTCCATATTTGTTCCCGGGACATGCTCCTCAGCAGTGGATACCAATGTTGTCTTGGCCAGTCTGGGGCTATCAGAATGATCCTCGGACGTTCCTCTTTGATCTTCAGAAGCACCTTGTGCATCAAAGGAAGTGGAGGGAAGGCGTATGCTGTCAGGCTTTTCCAACTGAAAGATAGAGTCTACCTTCCAAGCAAGTGGGTGGTAAGTCCTTGTGCAGAATTTCTTCAACTGGTGATTGAATGGGGACGCAAACAAGTCTATTTGTGGTGATCCCCATTTTCTTGTGATGGTTTTGAAGATGTCCGGATGCAGCATCCATTCGTGGGCATCTGTTGTAGTTCTGCTTAGTATGTCTGCTAGAATGTTTTCCTTCCCTGGTACATAAATTGCCTGTAACTGAATGTTGTAGCTCAGAGCCACATCCCATAGGTCCAGTGCCAGCCGGCATAGAGGGTATGAGTGTGTGCCTCCCTGCTTGTTGATGTACCACATAACTGTGGTGTTGTCTGTCCTTATCATCAACTGGCCTTCTTGGAGAAAAGGTCTGAATGTCTGGATTGCCAATTTCACTGCCATCATTTCTTTTAGATTTATGTGCAGATGTAGCTGGTCTTGAGTCCATAGGCCTTGAATGCACTTGCCCATCATGTGTGCCCCCAACCGAGGTCTGAGGCATCTGTCGTGATGGTTTGTGTTGGTTGACTTTTGCAGAAGGGCAATCCTGTGTTTGATTGGCAGGCCTGAGCCCACCATAGGAACTCTTGCTTCAGGCATGGGATCATTGGAATTTTGGTTTCTAAGCTGTGCTGGTGCTGGGACCACAAATTCTTTAGATACCACTGTAGCTTTCTCATATGCAGCCTGGCATGAGGGACCAGTATTATGCAGGATGCCATGAAGCCTAGAGCTTGTAGCACTTTTCTTGCAGTTAAATGGTTCTGCTTTGTTAATGCCAAGAAGTAGAGAGGAAGTTGCTCTTTCTTTTCTGTAGTTAGAAATGCCATTTGTTTTGATGTGTCCAGTTCTGCACCTAGAAAGGTTATTCTTTGGGATGGAATCAGCCTTGACTTTTTTGTATTGACTGTATATCCCAGGGCTTGTAGCAGGTAGATGACTCTTTGTAAGTCTTCTGATAGTTTGTTTTTGTTGTCCGCTTGTATCAGGCAGTCGTCCAGGTAGGGATAGATTTGAATCCCCTGAAGTCTGCAATGAGCGATTACTGATGCCAGGCATTTCGTGAACACTCTGGGCGCAGTAGATAAGCCAAAGGGCAATGCTGAGAATTGATAATGCTCTGATCCTGCAAGAAATCTGAGGTATCTTCTGCAAATTGGTCTTATGGGGACGTGCAGGTATGCCTCCTTGAGATCTAGAGTTACCAGCCAAGACTCCTTGCCCAGCATGGGAAGAAGCTGCTGTAGGGTCAGCATTTTGAATTTTGGAACAATGAGGTATGTGTTTAAAACGGACAGATCTAGAATAGGCCTCCATTTGTTTTCTTTTCTTGGTACCAGGAAGAGTCTGGAGTAAAATCCCTTCCCTTGCTCCATAGATGGTACCTTCTCCACAGCTCTCATTTTTAATAATTGGGATATTTGTTTTAGAACTTCTGTCCTTTGAGTAGGTGGTAGGTTCGGCATTCCTCTCTTTCCTGGTAGAGTATGGAAATGGAATCTGTAACTTTGGTCTATAGTTTGCAAAATCCATTTTTCTCTTGTAATGCAGTGCCAGTTTCTTGAAAATAAGGTCAGCTTTCCGCCTAAAGGTGCTTCTAGTTGATCCCTGGTAGGCGGTGTCACCGCCAAGTCACTGTGATTGAGTTGTTGTAGTGGTGGTGGCTGTATCCGTGCCTCGTTGGTTGTTACCCTGCCACTGGCGACCCCTGTAGGCACCCCTGGATTGGTTTCTGCCTCTAGAGCGCCTATTCCTGCCTCTTTGTGCCTTAGAGGAGTCTGGAAAGGACCAATTCTTGGAGGGCCAGTTCCTGCTAAACCTTGGAGGTTGAACTTGCAAGAAATCTTTCACTGTCTGCACAGATTTTGCTTTCTCTTCCATCTTTTTTAGTACCTGCTGTGCAGGGGAACCAAATAAATTGACCTTGTCCATAGGTGCATCCAAAAGCTTAGATTTGACATGGTCTGGTAATGCCTGTTCTTTCAACCATGCATGCCTCCTGATAACTGTGCCAGTCATGGCTGATCTAAAGGAAGCCTCCAGTGCATCATAGCCACATTTTAAAGAATGGTTACTAACCTGCTGTATGTTATGTACCATTTCTTGAACATACTTTTTATCTAAAGATTCTTCAGAGGACAGCTTTTTAGTCAACTGGTCAAGCATAAACTCTTGATATTGAATCATATGGAATTGGCAGTTCAAAGCTCTAGCTGACAAAGTAGCAGAGGTGTAAACGTTTTTACCCCATCTCTAAGGACCTGGATTCCCTTTCAGAGGGGAGGGGGTTTTTAGAAGAAGTAGCCGCTACAGCTTTTGGACCCTGGGAGATAGTCTCTGGATCTGCAAAAGGAGCCTTATATAAGTGGTGATGGGTGTCCGGGACCCTGTAGTACCTATCGGGCTTAGCAGGAGCCGGAGGTAAAGTATCAGGAGCAGTGCAAGCATCATTAAATGCATCATCCACAACAGAAAGAACTGGAGGTATAGCTAAAGGCCTATGCTGTGGCAAATGTAGAAAGGTCCTAAGCCTTTTTCTAGAGTCTGAGAAATCTTGGCCCTGCCACTGAAATTGTTCCCTCATAGCATGCAAGGTTTCCCCAAAGGAAAATTCCTTAGGAGGAGAGGCTGAAGGGATGGACTCCTCAGCATCAGAGTCTTCGTAAGGAGAATAAGAAGCCTCAGGAGGGTCTGTATGTTCTGAGTCATCAGAGGAATCATCTGCGGATACTGGCTCAGGGGGCTCTGCTCTAGGCCTCTTTTCTGGAGGAGGGAGAGAGGCCCTGTCTGGATGAGGCTGGGCTCCACGAATTAAAGAGATGAGATCCTCAGCCAAGGAAAGCATATGGGAGCTGGTGCTAGGCCTGTGAGAGGGGGGCTTGGCATGCACAGGTTTTGATGCTTTGGCTGCTTTAGCCCTGGCAAAGGCCTTAATAGACATAGCTGGAGGAGGCCTAGCAGCTCCACGTGCAGGGGTAGAGATATCCAGGGGAATGGTGTCTGATAAATCCTGTGAAATCGCAACAGAAGGTTGGATTTCAGAAGCCGTTTCTACCAGGTTAGAAGAGGCCTCGGTAGAAGGCATGTTATCCGTTGAAGAAAGAACCTCTTGCTTGGCTTCGGCCGAAACAGAGACACTCGCGGTTTGCTTAACCGCGGTTTCGGCCGAAACCGCGGACCGCGAGTGTCGGTCCTTTTCTTTGCGTTTCTTGGTTATTTGTGTAGGCGGAGGATCCGACGGCATAATGTAGGCAAAATCGGAGCCGAAAATCCGTTCGGCAAAGTCCGATCGACGTCTAAGCGTCCGCCGGTTAAAAGAAGCACAGGCTAGACAGGATGCTACGTCGTGGTCTGGGCCTAAACAATGTATGCAATAGGAGTGGAAATCTTTATGAGGTATTTGTTTCCCACAAGATAAACAGTTATTAACTTTCTCTGACATCGGCTGAGGCAAGAAAGAGTCCCCAACGGGGTACTTAGCTTTATAGAAGTCTTCGAAGTAGTATTCGGTAGTAGTATTCTCTGGATCTGACCGACCGGCATTTGCGAACAGCTTCTGCTTCGGGCGCCACGCGGCAAGAAAGACTGAGGAAAATGGCGTCAGCTGATGCCTTTATACCCGAACTGCCGCAATGACGTCGGGTGAAGTGCGACACCAGCCGAAGCCAGACCCAGACTTTGGAATCCGGCCGACCGAAGGGCTGCCTGACGACAGAACAACCCATTTGTAAAGACTGCAGATGCATCCTTGAAGGACATCTGCTATGAAACTTTCTTTTAAAGGGACATGTCAATACCAGGTGCTACAACAAAATACTGTGCATGGAACTAGTTTTGGGGCCAAACTCTGAATTAGACTTTGCAGAATTTGTCAGTTCATACATCTCCTGGCAAATTTTAAATTGTTAAGCAAATGTTAACTCGGTCACTACAGAAAGAGTTGTACTTCTCAGTTAAGGAATGTTTCAACATTTTAAACTCTCTTTTGCCAATAGTAATAAAACCCTATTGTGCTAGAAATTGGTGGTGGTTCTTCTTTCGGCTTTTTCCCAGTTAGGGGTCGCCACAGCGGTTCACCTGTCCGCTCATGACTGGCAGTGGAGTTTTACGATGTCGAGTTGCCAGCCCAGCGCCCAACCTTCCACAGAAGGCGCACACATGCACACACTCAGACCTAGGGCCAATTTAGAGTGTCCAATCCACATACGGCATGTCTTTGGGATGTGGGAGGAAACCCACACGACCACAGGAAGGACATGCAGACTCCGCACAGAAGGCACCCCAGCAGAGGATCGAACCGGAGAACCTCTTGCTGTGAGGCAGCAATGCTAACCGCTGCACCACCGTGGCCACCCCTGTGCCAGAAATTGGCTCTAATCATGACTAAAACTTGTATATGTAAACATAGAAATAGCAGGCACTAAAGAAATTAAGGCAAAATTATGGCATCGTTATGAACAGTTTTGAAAAGGGTGGAAACATAGTAATAATGTGCACAGAAAGGCATGATAAAAACTGTTGTTGTGTCTTTTCCCAGTTAATGGTCACCACAGCGGAACTCCGGTCCACTACTGACTGGCAGTATATTTTTAGGTGCAGAGTTGCTGGCCCTGACACACAACCTTCAACAAAGGTACGCCCATTCACGCACGTTTCCACACAGAAGACGCTCTAGTTGAGAATCGAACAGGACAAAGTACAGTCTTGTACCTACCATAAATGTAGATGTTCGAGTGCTAATACAGCTGCAGTCATAACAGATGGGTTCTCCTGCCGTCAGACAGGTCCACAGTCGGCCGAATTCCAAAGTCTAGGTCCGGCGTCGGTTGTCGTCGCTTCTTCCCTGACGTCAGTGCGACAGGGGGTATAAAAGAACCAGCCGACGCCATTTTCTTCAGTTTTTCTTGCCCCAGATGTCAGGTGCCCCCAGAAGGAAGGCAATACATACATTTGTGTAATAAAGCACTGCAATATAATCAAAATACAGTAGTTGCAAGCAAATACACCATAAATGAATACCCCAATCAGGTTGTATGAGGATGTGTTAGCCTATAGGCCTGTCCCAAGAGGGGAAGGAGGGAGGGAAACCTGGACTGCAGCTGTATTAGCACTCGAACATCTACATTTATGGTAGGTACAAAACTGTACTATGTTCATCGTGCATACAGCTGCAGTCATAACAGATGGGTAGAATCCCAAAGCTAAGAAAGGGGTGGTAGGCACTAGGTGGAACTAGGAGGAGCCAGGATGCCCTGCAAGAATGCAGTGGCAAAGCCTGCTCTAGTTTTGGAGTATAATGGTAGGTGGTAGTGCTTGGAGAAGGTATGCACAGAACTCCAAGTGGCTACTTCCAAAATATCTTTGGTAGGAACTCCTCTGAGGAAAGCTGCAGAGGTAGCTGTGGCCCTTGTGGAGTGAGATCTGATGCCTGTAGGTACAGTTTTGCCATGAAAAGAATAGCAAAAGCGTATGCAGGGGGCTATCCATTTTGAGATTGTCTGTTTCGAAATTGGCTTTCCTTGAGCTCCTACAGCATAGGACACAAAGAGCCGTTCTGATTTTCTGAAAGGCTTTGTTCTGTCCAGATAATAATGTAGTTGTCTGTGGATGTCCAAGGAATGTAGTAATCTCTCCCCTTTGTTTTGAGGATTAGGATAAAAGGTAGGTAAGTGTATGGCCTGATTCAAAGCTACCCTGGACACCACTTTAGGCATAAAGGACGGGTTGGTTCGTAAGGAAACTCTGTCCTGATGGAAGATAAAAGGCTGCACAGCCATGAGAGCTTGCAGTTCTGAAACTCTACGAGCTGAGGTAATAGCCAGAAGGAAAGTTGTTTTCCAGGACAAATATTGCAAATCTGATGAGGCAGCTGGCACAAAGGGAGGTAAGGTCAGTTTTTCCAGAATGAAATTGAGATCCAAAGCAGGTATTGGTTGTTTCCTTGGGGGTCTAAGATTCTTAGCCCCTCTGAGGAACTGTCTTAAGAGAGGGTGAGAGAATAAGGGAGGATCAGTGTTGTATTCTGCAGAAATGGCTGAGGCATGGATTTTGATGGAGGAGAATGAAAGTCCACCGCTTAGCAGCTCAGCTAAATACTGTAGTATTTGAGGTAAATTCAGTTTTCCAGGATCCTGGCCCTTTTTCCTCATTCCAGACACAAAACCGTTTCCATTTTGCGGAGTAAGCTTTTCTAGTTGACTGCCTTCTGGCCTCCAAAATGACATCCTGCACCTCCTTGGAGAGTAGGGTCTGTTGTGATGCTAAGGAATCTTCCATGCGGCTAGTTGAGTGTTTTTAGCTGGCTGTGAAGAGTTTTGAAGCTGTGCTGAGTCAGAAGAAGAGGCATTAGAGGCAGGGTCCATGGTGGGGAATGAGTCAGGCTCCTCAGGAGTGGATACCAGTGTTGTCTTGGCCAGTCCGGAGCAATGAGAATCATCTTTGGTCTGTCTGCTCTGGTTTTCAATAGAACTTTGGGCAGCAGAGGAAGAGGTGGGAAGGCATAAACTGTCATTGATGTCCAACCGAAAGAGAGAGCGTCCACTCTCCAGGCCTTTGGATGGAAAATCCTTGAGCAGAATTTTGTCAATTGGTGATTTTTGTGGGAGGCAAAGAGATCTATGTCTGGCCTTCCCCATGCTTGGATTATTTCTGTAAAAACTTTTGGATGCAACTTCCATTCGTGTGGATCCGTCATATTTCTGCTTAGGTTGTCTGCCAGCGTGTTTTCCTTGCCTGGCAAGTACTGTGCTTGCAGTTCGATGTGTAAGTCCATGGCCATGTTCCAAAGTGACATGGCCAGTCTGCATAGGGGGTATGAATGTGTTCCCCCCTGTTTATGTACCACATAACCGTGGTGTTGTCCGTTCTTATCAATAGTTGACCTGGTTGCAGAAGGTCCTTGAAAGCTATAATAGCATTTATTACTGCTAGAATTTCCTTTTGATTGATGTGAAGCTGCTTTTCTTTTTGGGACCATTTGCCCTGAATGCACCGATCTGTCATGTGCACTCCCCCAGGCGTAGTCCGAGGCGTCTGTTGTGATGACTTGATTTGCTTGAGGCTTGCTGAATGGAAGACCTGTGTTTGTTTGGCATGCTTGAGCCCACCACAGAAATTCCTTTTGCAGACATGGAATTAGTGGTATTATTGTTTCTAAACTGTGGCTGTGTTGAGACCATATGTTTATCAGGTACCACTGAAGTTTCCTCATATGCAGCTTTGCACATGGGATTAGTAAGATGCAAGATGCCATGAATCCCAGAGCCTGCAGGATTTTCCTTGCAGTCAGCCTGGTGCAATTTGCTAGTGCTCTGAAGTATTGAGTTAGTTGCCCCTGTTTCTCTGGCATGAGGTAAGCCATCTGGGTGTTTGTGTCCAAGTTGGCACCCAGGAAAATCATCTTCCGAGAGGGTATTAGCCTTGATTTCTTTTTGTTGACTGTGTATCCCAGAGAGCTCAACAACATTATTACACAAGCCAGATGTTTCAGAAGAATGTGCTTGCTGTCCGCTTGGATCAAGCAGTCGTCCAAATAAGGGTATATTTGTATCCCTTGAAGTCTGCAATAGGCAATTACTGATGCCAGGCATTTCGTGAATACTCTGGGCGCAGTAGATAAGCCAAAGGGCAATGCAGAGAATTGATAATGTGTTGAACCTGCAAGAAATCTGAGGTATCTTCTGCAATTTTGTCTGACTGGGACATGCAGGTATGCCTCCTTGAGGTCCAATGTTACCAGCCAAGACTCCTTGCCCAGCATGGCAAGAAGTTGCTGTAGAGTGAGCATCTTGAATTTTGGTACGAGTAGAAATGTGTTTAGGATGGACAGGTCCAAAATAGGTCTGCAATCTTTTCCCTTCCTTGGTACCAGGAATAGCCTGGAATAAAAACCTTGACCTTGTTCGTGCGTAGATACCGCTTGAATAGCTTTCATGTCTATGAGATCTGTAATTTGCCTTTGTGCCTCTGCCCTTTGATTGTGTGGCAGGTTTGGCATGCCTCTCATTTTTGGAAGGGTGTGAAAATGGAATCTGTAGCCTCTGTTTATAATGTCCAGGATCCATTTGTCTTTTGTGACAATATGCCAATTCTTTGAAAATAATGCCAGCTTTCCTCCTAAGGGGGCTGCCATTTGAGTCTTGCTTGGCATGCAAAGGGGAAAGTCATTGGGCTTGCTTTCTGAATGACTGTGAGTTATCCTCACCACCTCTTTGTGTAGGAGCTTGCCATTGTCTGCCTCTAAACGATCCTTGGGATTGTCCTCTGCCCCTCGGGCACCTGTATCTGCCTCTTTGGGGTCTGTCCGTGGCTGGAAAGGACCAATTTTGGAAGGCCAATTTCTACTGAAACATGGGGGCTGTACCTGTAGAAAATCTTTCACAGTTTGCATTGATTTAGCCTTTTCTTCCATTTTCCTTAATACCTCCTCAGCATTAGCACCAAATAATACATCCTTTTGAAGAGGGGCATCTAGTAATTTAGCTTTGACATGATCAGGCAAGGTTTGTTCCTTGAGCCAGGCATGTCTACGTATGACTGATCCTGTAACAGCAGCTCTACATGAGGCCTCAAGAGCATCAAAACCACATTGTAAGGTATGCTTACCCACTTGTTCTGCACTATGCATCAAATCCTGCAACTCCTTCAAGTCTGGTTGTTCAGGTTGTGGCATTTTACTTTTCAATTGTGATAAAAACTGTTGGTATTTTAGCATATGGAACTGACAGTATAAGGCCCTCATGGTTAAGGTAGCCGAGGTATATACCTTTTTTCCCCACCTTTCTAAGGATCTGAAATCTCTCTCAGAAGGTAAAGGATTTTTAGCAGTGGAGGCCTTAATTCCCTTGGGGCCCTGTGAGATGGTTTCTGGGTCAGCAGCATGGCTTTTGTATAGAAATTGGTGTGAGTCAGGAACCCTGTAGTACCTGCCAGGCTTAACTGGGGCTGGAGGCAGAGAGTCCGGGTTAAGGCAGGCCTCCGAGTAAACATCATCAAGGATGTCCAAGACAGGAGGTATAGCCAGAGGCCTGTGCTGAGGTAGCAAGAGAAATTCCCTAAGCCTTTTCTTGGAATCTGAATAATCTTGGCCTTCCCAGTGGAAGTGATCCCTTAAAGTATGCAAAGTTTCCCCAAATGAGTAATCCTCTGGGGGGGATACAGAAGGAATGGACTCCTCCGCATCAATGTCTTCAAAAGGGGAGTAAGAATGTTCCTGATCATCAGAGTGCTCTGAAATAATGGAGTCCTGATCAAAGGAGGGGGATTCTTCGTCCACTCTGGGCCTTTTGTCCGGTGGGGTTGAGAACCCCTGATAAGAGTTATTAAATCCTCAGCCATTTTAAGCATCTGCTTTTTAGGCATGGAGCCTGGAGATGGGCCCTGTGTAGCTTTGTCAGACTGCATGGCTGCTTTAGACTTAGTGAAAGCCTTGATGGAGAAAGAAGAGGAAGGTCTGAAGACACCTTGAGTGGAGGTAGACCTGTCCACATTTTCAGGTTCAACGCCAAGAGTGGCTTCGGTATCTGTAGTCGGGGTGTGGGCCGAGGAGCCTGCGACCTCGGGCACAGGAGACACTGCCAATGAAGTCTTGTCGGTAGTCAGGGGCTACGTAGGTGCCTCGCTGAGAACCGGATCACGTGTAGTCGGCTTTGGCGTGGTGTCGGTAGAGGCCGCGGACCTCGTGTGTCGGTCCTTATCTTTGCGTTTTTTAGACAAAACTGGAGTTGGAGTATCCGACGACATAATATAGTTAAATGTTTTTCCAAAATAATGCTGGGCGAACTCCGCCCGACGCTTAATGGTGCGTTTGTTGAATGTAGCACAAAAGCGACAGACCAAGACGTCGTGGTCTGGGCCTAAACAAGGTATACAGAGGGAATGGAAATCCTTATGCGGTATTTGCTTCCCACATGAAATACAATTATTAACTTTGTCTGACATCGGTCTGAGGCAAGAAAAGTTTCCCCAACGGGGTACTTAGCTTTCAAGAAGACTTCGGTTTCAAAATTTTCGTAATTTCAGGAGCTGGCCGACCGGCACTTGCGAACTGCTTCTGCTTCGGGCACCGCGTGGCAAGAAAGACTGAAGAAAATGGCGTCAGCTGGTTCTTTTATACCCCTGTCACACTGACGTCAGGGAAGAAGTGACGACAACCGACGCCAGACCTAGACTTTGGAATTCGGCCAACCGAGGACCCGCCTGACGGCAGGAGAACCCATCTGTTAAGACTGCAGCTGTATGCACGATGAACATAGTCTTACTGTGAGGTGACAACGCTACCGCAGCAGCACCACCGCATGATAAAAACTGTAATTAAAAAAAATAAGTTTTGCAAAATAATCCATTATAAGAATTTATAGCCCAGTTAAAATTATTAGTTGTAATTGGTGGTGGTGCGGTTAATGTAGAACAAACAAAAGACCAGGGGTTCAGTCCCTTTAACATATATCCAAAGTTTATAAACCACTGCAAAAATCACCAAGGAATCCCTGCCATTTGTCAGGTGCAGATACTTTTTGGAAAATCTTGCAAAAGTCAAATTACCTCAACCTACATCCTCATGTAAACACATTTAAAATAGCTCATTCAAAGTCCGTTTTTTACGTGTTTAATGAGAAATGTGTGACTTTATGGGCATCAATGTCAGTGATACAAAAGGTAGCACTCTTGTCTTGGGTGCAGGAGGCTCTGGGTTCTATTTCCATACCAGGTAAATGTACTGCTGGCACAGCAGTATAGCATGAGGGGTGCTGCACTAGTGTGCCGTCCTTCAGATGATACGTTAAACTAAGGTCTCATCTACTTGAGTTGGTGGATAGCTCAGGTGAAGGTGAAAAATCCCACAAAACTTATTGAAAAGAGTACAGGGTTCTGTATTGATAACCATGATTTATATACATTTATACAATTAATATATACATAACTTACAATTATTTGCACTTTTATACAAAATACAGCAATTTTATATTAAGCATTTCCCCCACCTTTTTTTTCAAAGCCAAAAACATTTTCTTTAGAATTTTTGCTAAAATACATTTTTCATTAAACTTGATATTTCCTTAAGTCTCTCCATCCATATTGTTTTATTTTTACATGTTTCTTCCCAAAATGTTTTACTCTAGCACATTCCAAAAAAAACAAGTTCCGTTGTTTCAAGTGCTCCACAATAAATGTATACCCTTTCTTGTTTGCTTTTATAGGGTATATTAGCCTTTACAGGCAATTTATCTACTGATGATCTCCACAGAAATTCTTTCCATTCATGTATTTTTATACACCACATAAACCCCATTTTAATAGATTTCTTTTTTCATCTCCGTTTCCAAGGAAAGATAAAATAATGTTCTTTCATAATGTTCAAATACCATTTCAACTATACTGACTTTTACCTTCCATAAAAAATATTTTGTTTTGTTATTCCTTTACATCTTCATTCATACACTTTCAATATTTTCCCTGTCTCGATTTTTCCCAAAAAACACATTCATCATACAAAATACATTTTGTCCAATTCTTATTCTCTCTCTTTTATAACTTGTTAAAGCTTTGTACAAATGCAATGAAGTTGTATGCTCAATTGGGTTTATTAATCCCAATTCTCCTCCATCTACATACAAAACACCCCTTCACTGGATTCGATCTAGACCCCCCCCATACAAAATACATTGTTTTTTCATAATTAGTCGGCATCATATACATACTTGATACATATGCTATCCTACAAGACACAACTTATCAAATCCACTTTTTTCTTGTATGATAGCTTGTACGACTTCCAAAACAGACATATCCATTTATTTCCTTAAGAACTTTCTCTCATTGTTTTTTTTTTAATGCTCCTTTTCTCCAAATACTATTCCTAACATATCTTTAATCTCTCTATTAAACTGTCTTCTATATATCCCTTGTATCCAAAGCCTTTACTTTTATCCTTATTTATCATCATCACCACCACCACCACCATCCCCCTTTTTCCCAGTTTTCTACATGGGATCAGGGTATCGTGTTAACTGTCAACTCTTGCGACTCAGTGCCACACTCCAGCCTTCAACACTCATGCCTGACTGTTGCAGATCTTCTTTCACACAATCCATTCACCTCTTTGCTGGACGTCCTCACTTCCTCTTACCTTCTTCCTGTCCGTCCCAAATCTTCCTCATCAGATTGTCTTCTGCTTTTCTGCATGTGCCCAAGCCACCGTAATCTGTTCTCTCTGATCTTGTCTGCAACTGGGGCTACTTTGGCTTATGCTCTTATGCCCTCATTTCTTTGTCTGTCCCACAGTGTGCATCCCATCACCATTCTTCGCCACTTAATTTCCATCACCTCTAGCTCCCTCAACTGTTCTGCCTTTACTGCCCAGGTTTCTGTACCATACAGTAGTACTGGTCGCACCACTGTCTTGTACACCTTACCTTTCAGCTTTCTTTGGCATTCTTCTGTCACAGACTACACCTAATACTCTATTGCCAGTTGGCTGTAGCCCCTCTGATTTTAGCTCTGACCTCTTCATTCAGACTACCCTTCTCCTGAACCACCCCTCCCAGAAGATACTTGAAGTTGTTTACCTGTTCCACTGTCTTCCCTTCTATCTCTATTCTCACCTTCTTCTGATTTCCCCAATTTGCTGCCATTACCACTGTCTTATCTGTGCTGAATTTTATACTATGTGCCTTCAGATTTGCATTCCATTCTCCTATCCTTTGCTAAAGTTCTAGCGAAGAGTCTGCTTGTACTGCCACATTGTCCGCATACAGCAGCTTTGTTGATCTATCCCCTCCAACCTGTTTGCTAATGTAGTCCATCACCAGTACGAACAGCAGTGGGCTCACAGCTGAACTATGGGGTACACCCACTCACACTGGGAACCACTCTGAGGCCATACACTGTTTGTACTCGAGTTAATAGGTCCTTGTACATAGCCTGCACTTATTCTACCAATATTTCTGGGACTTCAAACCAGTGCAGTACTGCCCAGATCAGCTTTCTTGGGACCTTGTAATATGCCTTCTCCAAGTCTAGGAATGCCCAGTTGGACTCATCTCTAGCTTCTTCTCAAGTATCTGCCGCCGTGCAAAAATCAGGTCAGTTGTGCTGCATCCTGATATGAATCCGAATTGCTCATCTCCCATCTTGCATTCTACTACTCTGCGCATCTGTTTATCAATCAACTCTCCAGAACTTTCATACAATGTGGTAGGAGTTTGATGCCTCTGTACTGCCCACAGCTGTGGATGTCCCCTTTGTTCTTGTACACTGGCACACGTTAGCTTATTCTCCAGTCATCTGGGATACACCTTTCTCTCCACAGTGCTATTAGTACCCTCAGGAGCCACTTCTCTTCCATCTCACCCAGCATCTTTATCATACCTGCTGTGACCTAATCTGAGCCTGCTGCTTTCCCTGACTTCATCTTCCTTAGTGCTGTTGTTACTTCTCCTAAGGAGGGCTCCTCCTCTTCTCTCATCATAGGATGTTTCTGGGGCAGTACATCTGTGGGGTTTTCTTCATTCAGAAACTGCTGGAAATACTCCTTCCATCTGCCTTTGATGGCCTGTGGACTGGTGAGCAGGCTCTTGCTGGCATCCCTTATGAAGGGTGTCTGACTATCTTCTTTATCTTTGCCTTGCAACCTGATATAGTTTCTTTGTGCCCCTTACTGAGTCACTTTCCAGAAGTTTGTAGCGTGTCTTTGAAGCCCTATTCTTTGCTATTGAAACTTCTTTCTTAGCTTCTTTGTTATCCAACCAGTAGTCCTTCCTAGCCTGGTCAGTCTTTTCCATCTCCCACTTCTTCCTGCACTCCTCTTTTTCTTTTGATGACTTACAGGACTTCTGCATTCCACCACCAGCTTTCCTTATGTACCTATTTGCCATACCTGGATAGGCTACATAACCTTTCTGTAGTCCTAACACATGCTGTTTTTAGGCGCTGCCACTCTTCAACTCCACCTATTTCCTCCTCTTCTTGGGGTGCTAGAGCCCTGAGTAATTCCTTGAACTGCTGTACTTTCTCTCCAGTCAACTTCCAAGTCTTCAGTCTGGTCTCTGTTGACCTTAGAGCCTTCTCTGGTCTCTGTTGACCTTAGAGCCTTCTCTGACCACTGCTTAAAGCTGACTGTATCAACTTGTGGTTTATACTGTGGGACAACTGTTTCACTGGGGATGACTTTGCAATCATGGATTCTACTTCAGTGCCTTTTCCTTACTAGGAGAAAGTCTACCTGAGTTGCATGTTGGCAACTCTTGTATGTGATCTTGTGACGGTCTCTCTTTCTGAACCATGTGCGGGCTACTATCAATCTATTTGCCAGATAGAAGTCTAGAATGGCTTCTCCTTTACTGCTGTTGCCTCATCCATGTGGAACAAGGTAGTCCTCATATCTTGTTGTCTGTCCTGATATGTGCATACAAGTCACCCATTATCAACACCAATTCATGTTGTCCTGCTTTATCTAGTAGGTGCTGCAGCTTCTGTCTGAATGCACTCTTTTTCTCACTACCACAACCCTGCTGTGGGGCATAGGCGGAGATTATGAATACAGCCCTATAATTACACTGGAGTCTGATTGCAATGAGTCTATCATTAATTCTGATATCATCCCTCACTGCCTTCTGAAGTCTCTCTCTCACAATTCCTACACCATTTCTAGCCTATCCCACAGCTGAGTAGTAAGAGTTTGGATCCCAAGCCAAGTGGCTTTGTTGCACTGCCTTTCCATCTCATCTCTTGGATACATAGTATGTCCAGCCTACTCCGTATCATCATGTCATCCACTTGCAAGCTATATCCTGTCAGTGAACCTACATTAAGCGCAGCAATTCTCAGTTCATGTTTGGCAGGTTGGTTGGTAGTTTTTATGTCCAGCATTCGTTGAGCTATCCCAGGTATCTCAGGCTGGACAACTAGACACCAGCCAGCCAGTAGCTTATTGACCCAGGGGTGCTAGGCTTTATGTCGGGCACACACTGGCAAACAGGGGCACATATACCTCTCCCACCGCTAGCAAGGGTCCCTGACGTGAATCAGAGTAGGCAGAGTCCTCAACCCAGTTATCACCGGTAACTACCGGTGCCAGTTTTGACGACATTAGCCAACATGACCAAATCACCTAAAGCCATATTCTACACCGTCGAGTGACTAGCCCTCCCACGGTCCGCAGTCTGTGATCCGTATTCTCCTATCTTGAGGATACTGCGCACCACAGCAGATGCCCAAAGCGGTTGGTCTGTAAAACTCTTCCCCCTATAGGGCACCATGTAGAGTCTGTGCTGCTGCTCCATTCATTGGTGAATTTGAGATGGAAACACTCAGCATGTTTTTCAGATATGGGAGAAACCCCACGGAGATACAGGGAGAACGTGCAAGTTCCAAACAGGCATTGATCAAGAGGTCAGGATCGGACCTTGTGCATGGGAGGCAGAGACCTTAACCATTATGTCATCTGGTTCTTACTTATACTTAATCCAATTAACTCTTTCATTAAATTTTGTCTCTTCCATCCATTCTTTATTTTTAATGATTAATACTACGTCATCTGCATATCTAATTATTATTGATAATCATATTTCATCTATTTTACATCCTGCCATATTTGATATTCTATTTTAACAATTACACTCATCACCTCCAATATTCTATATTGCGCTGTTATATTTTCTCCATTATTTAGTTCTCTTATTATTCTTTTAATTTCTTTTACTAATTTATTCTAGTGTGCTGTTACTTCTTTTTTTCCTTGTAAATCATGCATTTGTTTATATAATACTCGTCATTTTTCATTGATTTGTATTATATGTTTCTTTTTCTCAAAAAATATTCTCTTAATCTTTTATTTCCTTAAACACTTCTTGAGTCAATTGTTTATATCCTAAACTTCCATATTCTTTTCTTTCATTCTGAAATTCCAAAAAGCATTTTTTGTATTTTTCTTTTAAAAAAACTTAGCCACCAATTTGTCCAATTTCCATAAAGTATTCTCATACTTGGATGATCTTTCTATAATTTCTTTCTTCTATTTTTAAGTCTTTTTCATTAAGCCTTTTAACACCTTTGACCTTTTATGCATCCTTTTTTTTCTCGTATACCTCTATCCATACAGATACACAATCTAAAATTCCTGTCTTTTTTTATCCCTTTTTGCAATATTTTTAGGCTGATACTAAGAAACAGTCAATTTCAGTTTTAAATTTCACCTATTTTATAAGTCCAATCCTTATTATCCCATATATATATATATATATATATATATATATATATATATATATATATATATATATATATATATCTTTCCACTTTTCATTATCTCATGTGCCATTTGGTGAGTTCATACGTATTAAGCGGATATGTAATAAGGTGTTCCTTGTAAAGGAGTATGATAAAACGGCTGAACAATTTATTTCTAGAGGATATGATGAGAGGGAAGTGCATAATGCTTTGTACAAAATAAAAAAAAAAAACAAAGAATATGTCAGACAAATGAGATATCCCACAGTTTCTTTTGAAAGTGAAGAAAGGGGAAAGATATATATGATTACCACTTATGATTTACTAAGTGAAAAGGTGGTTAAAATAGTTAAAGAAAATTGGAAATATTTATTTAGATTCAAAGAATTTTCAGACTTGTGTAAAATATCTACATTTTCATTTAAAAGTGGTAGGAATATTAAATATGTATTGGTACATAGTAAATATATAGTTCACTGTCAAAGTATATATATAAAACAGTCCCAAATGCACACAACCATGTGGAAAATGCATTTCATGTAAATATGTAGTTCAAACTTTTAAATATATAAATGGTCAGAAAACTGATGTATTGGGAAATTTTAATTGTAATACAGAATCTGTAGTGTATGCTCTGCGATGTCCCTGTAACAAGTTCTACGTGGGAGAAAGTAAAATAACTTTTAAGTTGTGTCTGCAGGAAAGTACAGTTGTGTCCACTTACCATAAATGTAAATGTTCGAGTGTATTCACTGTTGCAGTCATCACATTTGGGTTATCTGCTTGCAGTAGCCCTCAGTCGGCCTGATCAACAAAGTCTTGGGTCCTAAGTCGGTTGCTGTCTCTTCCGCGACGTCAGGGGTATAAAACATGCAGCTGATGTCATTACACCAGTTTTTCTTGTCCCAGATGTCAGGTGCCCCCTAATGGGAAGCAATTAAATCTATAAATATACAAGGTTATACCTCAAACAAAAAAGCAAATAAACCAAAAAGCTTTTAAGAATTGAAAAGGAGAGAAGAGGTATAGCCAAAAAACGTCAGGGGGCTAGAGGGAGGATAACCAGGACTGCAACAGTGAATACACTCTAACATCTACATTTATGGTAAGTATACACAACTGTACTGTGTTCTTCGTGTTTCACTGTTGCAGTCATTACATTTGGGTAGATTCCCAAAGCTAAGGATGGGAGGAGGAATTTAGATTGCATTAGGACCAGCTATAAGGCCATGCAAAACTGCAGTGGCAAAGCCAGCTCTGGATTTAGAGAAAATTAGCAAATGGTAATGCTTGGTGAAAGTATGTACAGAACTCCAGGTAGCGGCTTCTAGGATGTCCCTGGTAGGTACGCCTCTGAGAAAGGCTGTAGAGGTAGATGCAAGACCTGGTTGAGTGGGGTCTGATCCCCTGTGGGATAGGTTTTCCATGGTGCTTATAGCAGAAATGAATGCAATGGCCTATCCATTTGGAAATGTTTTGCTTTAAAATAGCCTTCCCCTCTGGCCCTGCAGCAACTGCCACCAGCAGTTCAGATTTCCTTTGAGGTTTAGTCCTGTCCAAGTAGAATCTAAGTTGTCTGTGCACAACTAAGGAATGCAGTATCCATTCCCCCTTGTGGATTTGGAAAGAAGGTTGGCAAATGAACGGACTGATTAAAAGCCACACTGGATACCACCTTTGGCATGAGAGAGGGATTGGTCCTGAGGGACACCCTGTCCGCATGAAAAGAGGGACTGGTCCTGAGGGACACCCTGTCCGCATGAAAGACGATTAAAGGCTCCACTGCCATAAGGGCCTGTAATTCAGGTACCCCTCTTGCTGAAGTGATGGCTAAAAGAGAAGCTGTTTTCCAAGAAAGGAATTTTAAATCTGCAGTAGCAGCTGGCTCGAAAGGAGGAAGGGTGAGTTTCTCCAATACAAAGTTACGGTCCCAGGCTGGAGTTGGAGCTCTTTTGGGTGGTCTTAAATTTTTGGCCCCTCTGAGGAACTGCTTGAGCAGTGGATGAGAGAAGAGGGGAGATTCTGTGTTATAATGAGCTGAAGTGGCTGAGGCATGAATTTTTATTGAGGAAAAAGACAGGCCCTTGTGAAGCATCTCGGTTAGGTACTGTAAAATCTGAGGTAAATTGGGTACTGCTGTGCTCATCCCTTGAGATTGGTTCCAGGCACAGAATCTTTTCCATTTTTCAGTGTAAGATTTTCTAGAACTAGGCCCCCTTGCCTCTGAAATGACATCCATCACTGGTTTAGAGAGGGGATGGTAAAGGAGAGCTTAGGTAATTAGGCAGGCTGCTAGGTTCAGTGTTTGAAGCGGAGGTTGTGGAATCTGGTTCTCCTGCTGAGACAGCAGGGTAGGAGTCTGAGGCAGGTGCCACACTGCGCAGGAGGGGGTACCAGTATTGACGTGGCCCAGCTGCTGCAATCAAAATCATCCTTGGTTTGTCTCGTTTGATCTTTAGCAGTACTTTGGAGAGCAGAGGCAGAGAAGGAAAGGCATAAACTAATAGTTTTTTCCAGCTGAAGGACAGAGCATCCACCCTCCAAGCTCGTCTGTGGGGAGTCCTTGCGCAAAATTTTTCCAATTGATTGTTCTGAGGGGAGACAAACAGGTCTATATCTGGGCTCCCCCATTTGCTTGTCAACATGTTGAAAATCCTTGGTTCCAGTTTCCACTCATGTGGGTCCATGAGGTTTCTGCTTAGTCCGTCTGCCAGTGTGTTTAGTTTTCCTGGCAGGATTTCAGCTTGTAGATGCACTTGGTAGCTCAAGGCTGTGTTCCACAACGCCATGGCTAGTCTGCAGAGGGGATAAGAATGTGTACCCCCCTGCTTGTTTATGTACCACATAACAGTGGTGTTGTCTGTCTTTACCATTAATTGTCCTGGAAGAATGTGGTCTCTGAAAGCTGTCAGAGCATTCTGTACAGCTAACATTTCTTTATGATTGATGTGAAGGTGCATTTGAATGGAGTTCCATTTGCCCTGAATGCACTTCCCTGACAGGTGTGCCTCCCCATGCATACTCTGATGCGTCTTGCGTCTGTTAGGGTTTGGGCAGCAGGGGTTAGTGTGAATGGTAGTCCCTTGTTTTGGTGGCAGGCCTCTGCCCACCAAAGGGACTCTAGGCATAGACAAGAAATGATAGGAATCATTGCTTCTAGATCCTGAGAATTTTAACACCATAGGCTTTTTAGCTACCACTGTAGTTTCCTCATATGCAGTCTTGCATATGGAATTAGAAGAATGCAGGTGGCCATGAACCCCAAGGCTTGTAGTATTTGCCTTGCAAATAGCAGGGTTTTTGTGGCCACTTGTTTGAAGTAGGTTGTCAAGTGAATTTGTTTCTCTGGCGTGAGAAAAACCATCTGGGAAGTTGTATTCAAGCTTGCTCCCAGGAATATAATTTGTTGACAGGGTACCAGGTGTGATTTCTTTTAGTTTATGGTGTACCCCAGACAAGTTAGCATCCTTTGTACAAAAGCCAAATGATTCAAAAGTATGTCCTGGTTTTCTGCCTGAATTAGACAATCGTCAAGGTATTGGTATATTTGAATATTTCTTTGCCTGCAATATGCAATGACTGGAGCTAGGCACTTTGTGAATACCCTGGGTGCAGTAGATAAGTCAAAGGGCAGTGCAGAGA
Organism: Protopterus annectens; assembly: GCF_019279795.1. Lineage (NCBI taxonomy): Eukaryota > Metazoa > Chordata > Ceratodontiformes > Protopteridae > Protopterus > Protopterus annectens. The sequence continues at coordinate 1,416,406,084 of NC_056725.1, forward strand.
ACTGATAGTGCGTGTAGCCTGCTTTGAAGTGTTGGTATCTTCTGCAGGCAGGTCGAGGATAGGACGTCATGAATTGTCTTTTCTGGGTATCGGGGAAAAATATAGAGTAGAATCCTTGTCATTTTCTTCTACTTAGCTTTTAGTTGAAGACTTTGGTTCTGAAACACGAAAATGAAAATTTCATGAGTTGGCCGACCGGCACTTGCGAACTGCTTCTACTTCGGGCACCACACGTCAAGAAAGACTGATGTAATAATGTCGGCTGCATGTTTTATACCCCTGGCGTCACGGAAGAAGAGACAGCAGACCTCGTTGGACCCAAGACTTTGTTAATCAGGCCGAATGAGGGCTACTGCAAGCAGATAACCCAAATGTAATGACTGCAACAGTGAAACACGAAGATCATATGAAAGATATTAAACAAATTGAAAGTCCTTTAGCACAACACTTTTTAGAAGTTCATAGTAGTGATCCTATTGGTTTTACAGGGCACTATTTTCGAGAAAGTAGAAAATTATGGGGGATTTAGTGATGTTAAGTAGAAACTTTATATAAAGAATCATTTTTAATTTTAAAATATGGTACACTGACCCCTGCTGGCATTATGTCTTGCAAATGGAAAGTTTTATGATGTGTTAATTATTTAATTGCTTATGCTTAATTGAAGTATTTGATTGCATCCTTATAGTATATAAAGGTGTGATTTCGTAGTCTTTATTGCATTGAAAGCATTTCATGCCGAGGCGCCAGAGAAAATATTAAACTGGGCTGTTGGTTACTGGATTGTCATATTTGTTCCTGCTTTCATCTTGGTGTTGTTTTCGATATTCTCATACTTGTATGATCCTTCTATAATTTCTCTCTTCACGTCTTTTTCATTAAGCCTTTTAACACGTTTGACTTTTTATGTATCCTTTTTTCTCGTATACCTCTATCCATACAGATATACAATCTGAAAATCCTGTCTTTTTTTTATCCCTTTTTGCAATATTTTTAAGCTGATACTAAGAAATAGTCAATTTCAGTTTTAAATTTCACCTCTTCTGTAAGTCCAGTGTTTACTATCCCATCTACATCTCTCTACTTTTCATTATCTCGTGTACCACTTTAACATCACTATTTTTCTTTCCTATTCTTAAACTGCAATTAAAATCTCCCACTATTACATCCATATTAAACTGCGGTGGTGGTGCTGCGGTAGCGTAGTCACCTCACAGTAAGACGTTGTCCTGTTCGATTCCCAGCTAAGGTGTCTTCTGTGTGGAGACATGTGAATGGGCGTACCTTCGTTGAAGGTTGTGCGTCAGAGCTGGCAACTCGGCACGTAAAAATCTACTGCCAATCATTAGCGGACCGGAGTTCCATTGTGGCAACCCCTAACGGGGAAAAGCCGAAAGACACAACAACTATTATATCCATTACTAACACCTACATAGTTTAGATATTTTAAGCATTTTTTTCTTTCTTTGCAACATATGCATATAATGAAATAATCCTATAAACCTTTATTTTCCATCTTACATACATTACGTTATTCTTCCTAATTCAACTACTGTAAAATCTAAAACTTTAATGTTTTCTTTACATAATATACTTATTCCTGAACATACATCTTTTCCCATATTCCAGATAATCATTCCATCCCATAAAACTTCAGTCTGTAATTTTTCTTCTGTCAAGATTCTTGCATCTATTAAATACAATATATACATATCCATTAAAGCACACTATTCTAAAATATATTCTTTTTTTGATATTCTCCATACTATTCACATTTAAAGCTAAAATCTTTAGTTTTTAAATGAAATTGATGTTGCTTCTATCTCATATTTTACCTTTTTTTTCCCTTCTCTTTCACAATTACACTTATAAATTTTCTTTTCCTCTTTTACCCTTTTCCCTATGGAATTTTTCTTTCCTCTCACTTACTTACCAATTTACATATTCCTCTTCAGTAGTATAAGGCATCTCTTCTTCCCTTTCTCTTTTCCTGTACTTTGCCTCACTTGCATCTATTTTCCTTTTTCTTTTTGTTCCTTTTTTATATTTTTATCTGCCGTATCCTATATATATTCTTTTTCTACAATTTCTACTTTTTCTTCACAATCCACCCATGTGTCAGTTTTTCCACTTTTTTCTACAATTCATGTCACTTTTTTTTTTTTTTTGCTTCATGCTTTGTTTTACCACAAATAAAACATTTTTGATGTCCTTCAAGGATGCATCTGCAGTAATAAAATATGGGTTGTCCTGCCTCAGGCAGCCCTTCGGTCGGCCGGATTCCAAAGTCTGGGTCTGGCCTCGGCTGATGTCGCACTTCACCCGACGTCATAGCTGCTGTGGTATAAAGGCATCAGCAGACGCCATTTTCCTCAGTCTTTCTTGACGCGCGGTGCCCGAAGCAGAAGCTGTTCGCAAGTGCCGGTCGGTCAGATCCAGAGATTCCTACTACCGAAGACTTCTAAAAAGCTAAGTACTCCGTTGGGGACTCTTTCTTGCCTCAGCCGATGTCAGACAAAGTAAATAATTGTTTAACTTGTGGGAAACAAATATCTCATAAGGATTTCCACTCTTACTGCCTTCCTTGCTTAGACCCAGACCACAACGTATCAGCTTGTCTAGCCTGTGCTTCCTTCAACCGACGGACGCTTAGACGTCGGTCGGAGTTTGCAGAGGAGTTTTTTGGTCCCGCTTTTGCATACAAAATGCCATCGGAGACTCCGACTACACAATTAGCTAAAAAGCGCAAGGAAAAGGACCAACACTCGCGGTCCGCGGTTTCGGCTGAAACCACGGTTAGGCCAACGGCGAGTGTCTCGGTTCCAGCTGAAACAGAGTCCTCGGTTCTTCCTTCAGCCGAAAGAATGCCTCCGATAGCCGAGGCCTCACAGAGCATGGCTGAATCTGCTACTGAAATCACTGCTACAGAAGCAGGCACCCAGGATTTGTCAGACACTATTCCCTTAGACATATCTACCCCTGCACGTGGGGCTGCTAGACTCCCTGCTTCTATGTCTATCAAGGCCTTTTCCAGGGCTAAAGCAGCTAAATCTTCTAAGGCCTTACCTGCTAAAACTCCCTCACACAGGCCTACCTCTAGTTCCCAAATACTCAGCCTGGCTGAGGATCTTATTTCTTTGATCAGGGGATCCCAACCTCACCCAGACAGGGCCTCTCAACCCCCTCCAGACAAGAGGCCTAGGACTGAACCCCCCGGAAGCTGTCTTTACAGACTATTCCTCGGATGACTCCGATATTTCAGACCATCAGGATGGCCCATATTCTCCTTATGAGGATTCTGATGCAGAAGACTCCATTCCTTCTGCTTCTCCTCCTGAAGAATTTTCTTTTGGGGAAACCCTACATGCTATGAGGGAACACTTCCAATGGCAGGGCCAGGATTTTTCAGATTCAAGGAAAAGGCTAAGGACTTTTTTACACTTACCACAGCATAGGCCTTTAGCCATTCCTCCAGTACTAACAGTTGTTGATGATGCATATAATGATGCCTGTACTGCCCCTGATTCTCTTCCTCCGGCTGCCAAGCCTGACAGATATTACAGGGTCCCGGACACACACTACCATTTGTATAAGGCTCCTGTTGCAGACCCTGAAACCATTTCACAGGGCCATAAAGGTGGCAGCTGCCTCTGCCAAAAACCCTCTTCCCTCTGAAAGGGAATCTAGAGCATTAGAGAGATGGGGTAAAAAGGTTTATACTTCTGCTACTCTTTCGGCCAGGGCCTTAAACTGTCAATTTCACATGATTCAGTACCAGGAATTTTTGTTACACCAGCTAAATAAAAAACTGTCCTCTCCTGAACCTATAGACCAAGTCCCTTCAGGATTTGGTACATAACTCTCAGCAGGTCAGTAACCATTTCTTAAAATGTGGCTATGACGCACTGGAGGCTTCCTTTAGATCAGCTATGACTGGAACAGTGATTCGAAGGCATGCCTGGTTAAAAGAACAATCCTTACCAGACCATGTTAAGTCAAAACTCCTAGATGCTCCTATGGAGAAACAAAGTTTGTTTGGCTCCTGCACAGGAGGTTCTAAAGAAAGTGGAAGAAAAGCAAAATCTGTCCAAACAGTCAAGGATTTCTTACAGGTCCAACCTCCGAGGTTTAGCAGAAATTGGCCTTCGAAGAATTGGTCCTTTCCAGACACCTCCAGAGCACAGAGAGGCAGAAATAGACACCCAAGAGGCAGAGGTCAATTTAGGGGTGCCTACAGGGGACGTCAGTGGCAACCTGCCAACCAGAGAAGTGCTGCCACAGATTCAACTACAACCACTTCCACAGGACAGACACAATGACTTGGCTCTGGTTCCGCCTACCAGGGAACAACTGGAAGCACCCTTGGGCGGAAAGCTAGCCTTATTTTCCGACAACTGGCATTGCATTACAGGAGACAAATGGACTTTACAAACAATAGACAAGGACTACAGGTTTCACTTCCACACTCTACCAAAAAAGAGAGGAATGCCAAACCTACCACCAAGCCAAAAAACAGAGGCTCAAAGACAAATCAGCAACTTACTAAGGATGAGAGCTATAGAAAAGGTACCACCTATGGAACAAGGCTAAGGACTTTACTCCAGGCTTTTGATTGTACCAAGAAAAGAAAATCAATGGAGACCTATTCTCGACTTAGCCGCACTGAACACATACCTCATTGTTCCAAAATTCAAAATGCTGACCCTCCAGCAACTCCTTCCCATGCTGGGCAAGGAGTCTTGGCTGGTGACTCTTGATCTCAAGGAGGCATACCTACACGCCCCTATACGACCAGATTGCAGAAGACACCTCAGATTTCTTGCAGGATCAGAGCATTATCAATTCTCAGCATTGCCCTTTGGCTTATCTACTGCGCCCAGAGTATTCACGAAATGCCTGGCATCAGTAATTGCTCATTGCAGGCTTCAGGGAATTCAAATTTACCCATACCTGGACGACTGCCTAATACAAGCGGACAACAAGGCAAAATTAACAAAAGACTTGGAAAATGTCATACAACTGTTGCAAGCCTTGGGATACACAGTCAACATGCAAAAGTCAAGACTAGTACCATCCCAAAGGATAACATTTTTGGGTGCAGAACTGGATACATCAACTCAGATGGCTTTTCTCACAGAAGAAAAACAAAAGCAACTACCAGTCTATTTCATGACATTAACAACACAAACTCAGCTTACTGCAAGGAAAGTCCTGCAAGCCCTGGGTTACATGGCATCCTGCATAATATTGATTCCGCATGCCAGGCTGCATATGAGAAAGTTGCAATGGTACCCAAGGAATGTATGGTCTCAACACAAGCACAGTTTAAAAGCCCAGATTCCAATAATTCCATGCCTGAAACAAGAATTCCTGTGGTGGGCTCAGGCCTGTCAGTTGAACAGAGGATTGCCTTTCCACAAACCACATCCAAGCCAGACCATCACCACGGACGCCTCAGACCTAGGCTGGGGGGCACACATACTGGACAAGTTTATACAAGGCCTATGGACCCAAGACCAGCTGAATCTACACATAAATCTAAAGGAGATGCTGGCAGTGAAACATGCAATCCAGGCATTCAGACCATTCCTTCAACAAGGTCACCTAAGGACGGACAATACCACAGTCGTGTGGTACATCAACAAACAGGGAAGTACACACTCATATCCTCTATGCCGGATGGCAATGGATCTGTGGAATGTGGCCCTGAATCTCAACATTCAACTACAGGCCAGATTTGTACCAGGAAAAGAAAATTCACTAGCAGACACCTTAAGCAGAACTACCACGGATGCTCACGAATGGATGCTGCATCCAGATATCTTCAAAGCCATAACAAAGAAATGGGGACTGCCAGAGATAGACCTGTTCGCCTCCCCACACAACCACCAATTGAAGAAATTCTGCACAAGAGCATACCACCCACTTGCCTAGAGGGTGGACTCCCTTTCCTTCAGCTGGAAAAACCTGACAGCATATGCATTCCCACCTCTTCCTTTGATGTACAAAGTCCTACTGAAGATCAAAGAGGATCAGCCAAGGGTAATCCTGATAGCTCCAGACTGGCCGAGACAACATTGGTACCCGCTACTGAGAAGCATGTCTTGGACACACGCATGGCCTCTACCTCTATGTCCCTTACTTCTAACACAGAACAACTACAAGATCCTACATCCAAACTTGAAAGCACTGCAGCTAGCTGCTTGGAACATTGCATAAAACAAAATAAACCAGATCTATCTCAGAGGGTTAAGGACATTATCCTGGAGGCTCGCAGACCCTCCACAAGGAAAACTTATTCAGCCAAATGGAAAAGATACCTCATTTGGAGTGCAGCAAAGGGAGAAAATGTCTCATTGGCAAACATAGCACACATCCTGGAATACTTAGCAGAACTGTTCCACAATGGCCTGTCCTACTCCTCCATTAAGATTCATGCATCAGCAATTTCAGTAGAATACAACATGGATCCTCCTTGTCTTCTCTCATCCTCTACTCAGGCAGTTCTTGAGAGGAATCAAAAATGTAAAGCCTCCAAGGACACCACCTATACCTACATGGGATCTCAACTTTGTGCTGGAAAAGTTAACACTTCCCCCTTTTGAACCAGCAGCAACAGCAGACTTACAGTTCTTATCTTGGAAAACTGCTTTCCTGCTAGCGATCACTTCAGCAAGAAGGGTATCTGAGTTACAGGCATTAATGGCAGTACAGCCCTTCCTTATCTTCCATCAGGATAGTGTGTCTCTGAGAACTAACCCTACTTTTATGCCAAAAGTGGTCTCCAGAGTATCATTGAACCAAGCGATTCATTTACCTACATTCTTCCCCAACCCACAGAACATGGGGGAAAGACTACTACATACCTTGGATGTGCACAGACAATTACGCTACTATCTGGACAGAACTAAGACCAACAGAAAAACTGACCAGCTTCTGGTAGCATATGCAACAGGAATGCAAGGGAAAGCAATTTCAAAACAGACAATCTCAAAATGGATAGGAAATTGCATTAGATTGTGCTACTCTTTTCATGGAAAGACAACTCCTGAAAATATCAGACCTCACTCCACAAGAGCTACAGCCACCACTGCAGCTTTTCTACGAGGAGTGGCTACCAAAGACATTTTAGAAGCTGCTACTTGGAGCTCCATGCATACATTTGCCAAGCATTATAATCTTCCTTTATACTCCAGATCCCGAGCAGGTTTTGCAACTGCTGTTTTGCAAGGGATCTTGACTACACCATCTTTATCTTAGTGCCTCCTCCTCCAGTTTGGCTATGGTATTCTACCCATATGTTAGGACTGCAGATGCATCCTTGAAGGACATAGTGCAGTTTTGTACCTACCATAAATGTAGATGTCCGATAGGTATGCATCTGCAGTCAGGATTACCCACCCTCCTTCCCCTCTGTGGTATTCCTAGGGTACTTACCCCTCTTTTAGCTAGCTGGGGGAATTTATTATGGTGTATTTGTTTGTATATTTGTGTATATATATATATATATATATATATATATATATATTGATCTCTACTGTTTGGAATTTTTTGCATTTATCCAAATTTAGCCTTCCTAGAGGGCACCTGGGGCAAGAAACACTGAGGAAAATGGCGTCGGCTGATGCCTTTATACCACAGCAGCTATGACGTCGGGTGAAGTGCGACATCAGCCGAGGCCAGACCCAGACTTTGGAATCCGGCCGACCGAAGGGCTGCCTGAGGCAGGACAACCCATATGTTAGGACTGCAGATGCATACCTATCGGACATCTACATTTATGGTAGGTACAAAACTGTACTTTTACCACATTCATTTATCAAGTGATTACTTTTCTCACAGAAAAGCATGTTTTGGTTGCCCTCTGTACTTAACAAATCATCTGTTACTATTCCATTTAATTACACTAGGGATATGTGCATTACCACTCTGCATTTTATAAATGGTCCCACATTCACAACCCCAGTCCATAAACCTTTATCATCATATATTTTTGTGTCCATCAGATCATTACATATTGGCTTTAAATGTTCTTTCTATTCATCTTTGTCAACTTCCGTTCTAAACTGTATTATAATTCTTTTTTTTTGTCTTTCTGAGAGATGCTTCTACTACATACTCAGTCCAAGGATTATAGTTCTTTATTTTTCTCTTATTTTTCTAAAAAGTATTCCATATATTGTCCTGTTTCAAAAAATACGTCACAGTAGGTTTCTTTGTTGATAAGAATAAAAGCTCTTACCTCCTTGGGTGAAACACCTAGTGGTGCAATTACAGTGTCCCAGACCTCATACCTGTCCAGTCCTCTCTCTTTCTTACTGCTCACTCTTACAACATATTTCTTCTTCACTTCCTTCACCTCTTCGCTTCTTCTTTCGCCCTCTTTCACTGTTTGTGCACATGACTTTTCTTGTCAAGTCCTCTACAATCTTTTCAGTCTCTTCCACTTGTATTTTTTCCATGATCTCTCCCCATGACACTGCCAGTTTGCTCTCTGGCTCACTTTGATTAATCATTTATTTTAAAATGAACATCTCACAACACTCCAGATTGATAAGTTGTAAAAATACATCTCTGCTGACTCTCTTCTCCCTCAAACAGCTTCTCCTGAAATATATCTTATGAATCTAGAACCTATCTACCAACCTTATTTGTATCTCCTTTCTCCTCCAGTATCGAAAACCTCTGTATCCTCCAATTCGCTTTGCTGCATTGTTCATAAAGGCTCACCTCTGTATTCGTTTTATCCTTCTCCGTTCTTCTATATTCTTCACCAACACTTGCCATACTTCCTCCTGTTTCTCCGGGTCACCTACATGCCTGGAACGGAAACATGAAGTAGGATGCACCACCACCAACAGTGTCCCCATACGCTATGAGTAGGGGAAGTTCCACGGTGCCCTGGCCAAACTTCCCCTAGTAGTATAAACACCACACTGGGTCCCCCTGAAAAGAAGCTACTAGCCTAGTGGGAGCAACATGGTCAGCAAAGTATAAACAGACAGTTAAAACACAAACAAACAAATAAATAAATACAGTAAGATGAAAACAGATTATAGGACTCCACACCATATGAACCAAGCTTATGCCTTGCGGGTCATTTGGTAAAGGGAACTAACGAGCATGATTTTTCTTGAAGGTGCTGCAGTACACCTTCAAAGTAAATTTTGAGTTTGAGGCAACACTTTTTCCCACAGATTTGTGAAAAATGTATGGGCAAAGTACCTGCAATCAGCTATGTGTGTCTGAAAATGAAGACTGCAGAGAAAGAGTTTCTCTCTATGTAATTTCCCCATCAAAAACAGTTTCTGTCACTGACTTATTAAGATGCCCCACCCCCGGAAAACTGAGCACACGCACACACAAAAAAAAGACGGTGTATATTTTTCATATTACAGGTTAGTAAAAAAATAAATAAGTATAGTAGTGTAAGGAAACCTACCTTAACTGTAGATGTTTAAATGATCACTGCTGAAGTAGCCTTAGCTATACAGGTTATAACCTGCCAAGGGTATAACATCCGGCCAGCTTCCAAAGCTTTAGGGTACCCTCCCCACCTTGGACTGAGCTGACAAAGACAAGTTAAGGCGCCAAGCCCTTCAGACCCTTCCTGACAACACAGGAAGGGAAGTGGAACCATAAAAGGACAATGCTTGGAACAAAACAAATGTCCACACCTTGGCATAAAAAAAAAAAAAACACACCAAAAAACAAGGGGATGGAGGGAGGGAGATGCTACTGCAGCAGTGCTCATTCAAACATCTATCTATGGTAAGTTTACTTACTCACCTAGACTATGTTTCATCATATTGATTACTACAAAATGCCTTAGCCCTATGGGTGGATTACCTTAAGCTTACTACAGTTGGGAGGTGGAAGGAGAATAGTCCAGAGCCCCTGGAGAACAGTCCCAACAAAGCCTAACCTAAACCTAGAAAGGGAATCAAGCTTACACTGCTTTATAGACGTATATACAGATGTCCAAGTAGCAGCTTATAGAATACTTCTAGAATCCATCTGATGAGGTAATTTGTGATGACTGCCCCTGGTCAGGTAAAAGTGAAGGTGAAATAGGTGTTGTCTAGGCCAAATGGAAGTCACAAGCAAGATTTTTTTTTTTGGGGGGGTCCTTCATGATTTTGTGCAGGAGCCTAGGAAGCGGAAGAGAAGGGTAAGCATTTAGGAACATTCCCTTCCAAGAAAAGGAAATGACATCCACCTTCCAAGTCGGAGGATTTGGGACTCGGAACAGAAGCAAGGAACTTGCCTGCTCAAAGAGGTGGCAAAAAATTGACTTGCTAAATACCCCATGATGTACTATGTCCAAAAATATCTCCAGTGAAACATACATTTATGAGGCTGTGACCTGGATCTGCTCAGAGCATCTGACACAAGGTCGTTTTCTGAAAGGATGCAGACTGCTTGAAGGGTTTGTTGAAGGGGGAGAGCAAAGTCCCAGGCATGAAGGGCTAGTCTGCAAAGATAAGACTGTGCCCCCTGTTTGTTGTTGTATCACATGATTGTGATGTCTGCAGAGACCTTTACAGGGGCTGGAGACCAAAAAGAATGGAAGGTCCATAGAGCAAAATGAGCACTCATTTCTTTAACGTTGTGAAGTAGGTTGTCAGCTCCAAACATATCCAACAAAGCATCCAAAAAGTACAGTTTTGTACCTACCATAAATGTAGATGTCCGATAGGTATGCATCTGCAGTCCTAACATATGGGTTGTCCTGCCTCAGGCAGCCCTTCGGTCGGCCGGATTCCAAAGTCAGGGTCTGGCCTCGGCTGATGTCGCACTTCACCCGACGTCATAGCTGCTGTGGTATAAAGGCATCAGCAGACGCCATTTTCCTCAGTGTTTCTTGCCCCAGATGCCAGGTGCCCTCTAGGAAGGCTAAATTTGGATAAATGCAAATAATTCCAAACAGTAGAGAGCAAAAATTATATATATATATATATATATATATATATACATATATACAAAACAAATACACCATAATAATTTCCCCCAGCTAGCTAAAAGTGGGATAGATACCCTAGGAATACCAGAGAGGGGAAGGAGGGTGGGTAATCCTGACTGCAGATGCATACCTATCAGACATCTACATTTATGGTAGGTACAAAACTGCACTATGTCCTTCAGGGATGCATCTGCAGTCCTAACATATGGGTAGAATACCATAGCCAAACTGGGGGAGGAGGCACTAAGATAAAGATGGTGTAGTCAAGATCCCTTGCAACACAGCAGTTGCAAAACCTGCTCGGGATCTGGAGTATAAAGGAAGGTTATAATGCTTGGCAAATGTATGCACGGAGCTCCAAGTAGCAGCTTCTAAAATGTCTTTGGTAGCCACTCCTCGTAGGAAAGCTGTAGTGGTGGCTGTAGCTCTTGTGGAATGAGGTCTGATATTTTCAGGAGTTGTCTTTCCATGAAAAGAGTAGCAAAATCGGATGCAATTTCCTATCCATTTTGAGATTGTCTGTTTTGAAATTGCTTTTTCTTGCATTCCTGTTGCATATGCTACCAGAAGTTGGTCAGTTTTTCTGTTGGTCTTAGTTCTGTCCAGATAGTAGCGTAATTGTCTGTGCACATCCAAGGTATGTAGCAGTCTTTCCCCCCCCTGTTCTGTGGGTTGGGGAAGAATGTAGGTAAATGAATCGCTTGGTTCAATGATACTCTGGAGACCACTTTTGGCATAAAGGTAGGGTTGGTTCTCAGAGACACTCTATCCTGATGGAAGATAAGGAAGGGCTGTACTGCCATTAATGCCTGTAATTCAGATACCCTTCTTGCTGAAGTGATTGCTAGCAGGAAAGCAGTTTTCCAAGACAAGAACTGTAAATCTGCTGTTGCTGCTGGTTCAAAAGGGGAAGTGTTCACTTTTCCAGCAGAAAGTTGTGATCCCATGTAGTTAAAGTTGGTTTCCTTGGAGGCTTTACGTTTTGATTCCTCTCAAGAACTGTCTGAGTAGAGGATGAGAGAAGACAGGAGGATCCATGTTGTATTCTGCTGAGATTGCTGATGCATGAATCTTAATGGAGGAGTAGGACAAGCCATTGTGGAACAGTTCTGCTAAGTATTCCAGGATGTGTGCTATGTTTGCCAATGAGACATTTTCTCCCTTTGCTGCACTCCAAATGAGGTATCTCTTCCATTTGGCTGAATAAGTTTTCCTTGTGGAGGGTCTGTGAGCCTCCAGGATAATGTCCTTAACCCTCTGAGATAAATCTGGGTTATTTTGTTTTATGCAATATTCCAAGCAGCTAGCTGCAGTGTTTTCAAGTTTGGATGTAGGATCTTGTAGTTGTTCTGTGTTAGAAGTAAGGGACATAGAGGTAGAGGCCATGCGTGTGTCCGAGACATGCTTCTCAGTAGCGGGTACCAATGTTGCCTCGGCCAGTCTGGAGCTATCAGGATTACCCTTGGCTGATCCTCTTTGATCTTCAGTAGGACTTTGTACATCAAAGGAAGAGGTGGGAATGCATATGCTGTCAGTTTTTTTCCAGCTGAAGGAAAGGGAGTCCACCCTTCCAAGCAAGTGGGTGGTATGCTCTTGTGCAGAATTTCTTCAATTGGTGGTTGTGTGGGGAGGCGAACAGGTCTATCTCTGGTAGTCCCCATTTCTTTGTTATGGTTTTGAAGATATCTGGATGCAGCATCCATTCGTGAGCATCCGTGGTAGTTCTGCTTAAGGTGTCTGCTAGTGAATTTTCTTTTCCTGGTACAAATCTGGCCTGAAGTTGAATGTTGAGATTCAGGGCCACATTCCACAGGTGCATTGCCATCCGGCATAGAGGATATGAGTGTGTACCTCCCTGTTTGTTGATGTACCACATGACTGTGGTATTGTCCGTCCTTATCAGCAGGTGACCTTGTTGAAGGAATGGTCGGAATGCCTGGATTGCATGTTTCACTGCCAGCATCTCCTTTAGATTTATGTGTAGATTCAGCTGGTCTTGGGTCCATAGGCCTTGTATGCACTTGTCCACCATGTGTGCCCCCCAGCCTAGGTCTGAGGCGTCCGTGGTGATGGTCTGGATTGGATGAGGTTTGTGGAAAGGCAGTCCTCTGTTCAACTGACAGGCCTGAGCCCACCACTGGAATTCTTGCTTCAGGCATGGAATTATTGGAATCTGGGCTTCTAGACTGTGCTTGTGTTGAGACCATACATTCCTTAGGTACCATTGCAACTTTCTCATATGCAGCCTGGCATGCGGAATCAATATTATGCAGGATGCCATGTAACCCAGGGCTTGCAGGACTTTCCTTGCAATAAGCTGAGTTTGTGTTGTTAATGTCATGAAATCTACTGGTAGTTGCTTTTGTTTTTCTTCTGTGAGAAAAGCCATCTGAGTTGATGTATCCAGTTGTGCACCCAAGAATGTTATCCTTTGGGATGGTACTAGTCTTGATTTTTGCATGTTGACTGTGTATCCCAAGGCTTGCAACAGTTGTATGACCTTTTCCAAATCTTTTGTTAATTTTGCCTTGTTGTCCGCTTGTATTAGGCAGTCGTCCAGGTATGGGTAAATTTGAATTCCCTGAAGCCTGCAATGAGCAATTACTGATGCCAGGCATTTCGTGAATACTCTGGGCGCAGTAGATAAGCCAAAGGGCAATGCTGAGAATTGATAATGATCTGATCCTGCAAGAAATCTGAGGTGTCTTCTGCAATCTGGTCGTATAGGGACGTGCAGGTATGCCTCCTTGAGATCTAGAGTCACCAGCCAAGACTCCTTGCCCAGCATGGGAAGAAGTTGCTGGAGGGTCAGCATTTTGAATTTTGGAACAATGAGGTATGTGTTCAGAGCGGACAAGTCGAGAATAGGTCTCCATTGATTTTCTTTTCTTGGTACAAGGAAAAGCCTGGAGTAAAATCCTTGGCCTTGTTCCACAGGCGGTACCTTTTCTATAGCTCTCATCCTTAGTAAGTTGTTGATTAGTCTTAGAGCGTCTGTTTTTTGGCTTGGTGGTAGGTTTGGCATTCCTCTCTTTTTTGGTAGAGTGTGGAAGTGAAACCTGTAGCCTTTGTCTATTGTTTGTAAAGTCCATTTGTCTCCTGTAATGTAATGCCAGTTGTGGAAAAATAAAGCTAGTTTTCCGCCCAAGGGTGCTTCCAGTTGTTCCCTGGTAGGCGGAATCAGAGCCAAGTCATTGTGTCTGCCCTGTGGAAGTGGTTGTAGTTGAATCTGTGGCAGTACTTCTCTGGTTGGTAGGTTGCCACTGACGTCCCCTGTAGGCACCCCTGGATTGACCTCTGCCTCTTGGGCATCTATTTCTGCCTCTCTGTGCTCTGGAGGTGTCTGGAAAGGACCAATTCTTCGAAGGCCAATTTTTGCTAAACCTCGGAGGTTGGACCTGTAAGAAATCCTTGACTGTTTGGACAGATTTTGCTTTTTCCTCCACCTTCTTTAGAACCTCCTGTGCAGGGGAGCCAAACAAACTTTGTTTCTCCATAGGAGCATCTAGGCGTTTTGACTTAACATGGTCTGGTAAGGATTGCTCTTTTAACCAGGCATGCCTTCGAATCACTGTTCCAGTCATAGCTGATCTAAAGGAAGCCTCCAGTGCATCATAGCCACATTTTAAGAAATGGTTACTGACCTGCTGAGAGTTATGTACCAAATCCTGAAGGGACTTGTGGTCTATAGGTTCAGGAGAGGACAGTTTTTATTTAGCTGGTCTAACAAAAATTCCTGGTACTGAATCATGTGAAATTGACAGTTTAAGGCCCTGGCCGAAAGAGTAGCAGAAGTATAAACCTTTACCCCATCTCTAATGCTCTAGATTCCCTTTCAGAGGGGAGAGGATTTTTGGCAGAAGCAGCTGCCACAGCTTTAGGGCCCTGTGAAATGGTTTCAGGATCTGCAACAGGAGCCTTATACAAATGGTAGTGTGTGTCCGGGACCCTGTAATATCTGTCAGGCTTGGCAGGGGCCGGAGGAAGAGAATCAGGGGCAGTACAGGCATCATTATATGCATCATCAACAACTGTTAGTACTGGAGGAATGGCTAAAGGCCTATGCTGTGGTAAGTGTAAGAAAGTCCTTAGCCTTTTCCTTGAATCTGAAAAATCCTGACCCTGCCATTGAAAGTGTTCCCTCACAGCATGTAAGGTTTCCCCAAAAGAAAATTCTTCAGGAGGAGAGGCAGAAGGAATGGAGTCTTCTGCATCGGAATCCTCATAAGGAGAATATGGGCCTTCCTGAGGGTCTGAGATATCCGAGTCATCCGAGGAATAGTCTGTAGAAACAGGTTCCGGGGGTTCAGTCCTAGGCCTCTTATCTGGAGGGGGTTGAGAAGCCCTGTCTGGGTGAGGTTGGGATCCCCTGATCAAAGAAATGAGATCCTCAGCCAGGCTGAGCATTTGAGAACTAGAGGTAGGCCTGTGTGAGGGAGTTTTAGCAGGTAAGGCCTTAGAAGATTTAGCTGCTTTAGCCCTGGAAAAAGCCTTGATAGACATAGATGCAGGGGGTCTAGCAGCACCACGTGCAGGGGTAGATATGTCTAAAGGAATAGTATCTGACAAATCCTGGGTGCTAGCTTCTGTAGGGGCAATTTCAGTAGCCGATTCAACCATGCTCTGTGAAGCCTCGGCTATCGGAGGCCTGCTTTCGGCCGAAGGAAGAACCGAGGACTCTGTTTCAGCTGAAACAGAGACACTCGCGGTTGGCCTAACCGTGGTTTCAGCCGAAACCGCAGACCGCGAGTGTCGGTCCTTTTCCTTGCGCTTTTTAGCTAATTGTGTAGTCGGAGTCTCAGACGGCATTTTGTATGCAAAAGCGAGACCAAAAAACTCCTCTGCAAACTCCGACCGACGTCTAAGCGTCCGTCGGTTGAAGGAAGCACAGGCTAAACAAGCTGATACGTCGTGGTCCGGGCCTAAACAAGGAAGGCAGTAAGAGTGGAAATCCATTTGTTTCCCACAAGTTAAACAATTATTTACTTCGTCTGACATCGGCTGAGGCAAGAAAGAGTCCCCAATGGGGTGCTTAGCTTTTTAGAAGCCTTCGGTAGTAGAAATCTCTGGATCTGACCGACCGGCACTTGCGAACAGCTTCTGCTTCGGGCACCGCGCGGCAAGAAAGACTGAGGAAAATGGCGTCGGCTGATGCCTTTATACCACAGCAGCTATGACGTCAGGTGAAGTGCGACATCAGCCGAGGCCAGACCCAGATTTTGGAATCCGGCCGACCGAAGGGCTGCCTGAGGCAGGACAACCCATATATTAGGACTGCAGATGCATCCTTGAAGGACATCGGGGGGGGGGGGGGGAGACAGAAAGTTTATGAGATTCCATTTGTAACAGCTCACAATACCGGTTTTGAATGTCACAGACCTAGGAGCAATCCCACTTAAGAAGTTCCATCATGTGAGCTACACTGTCTCCAAAGGACAACTCCTGAAAAGTAGAATCAGGACTCAAGAAATACTCTTCTTTTGATCCATAGTCTAAAGGTAAATTGATCTGTGAGGAATAGGCCAAGGATTCATCTCCTGAATCCAATTCCTCAACGAGGAATCAGACTCCCTAGTCCTTTTGGCTGGAGTAAAAGACCAAAGTGAAGTAGCAAAAGATAATCCCTGAGGGGGCTTCCATGCCATCAGGGCTGAGGGGGCTTCCATGCCATCAGGGCAAGTGAGCAAACTCCATAAAGTCCTGCCATTCTTTCTGAGGATCTTTAGTTCTCTGCTTCTTTTTTAATGGAATGTTGGCTTTGACCAATCTAAGTGGCTCAAAGCCATGCCTAGACTCTAAAAAAGGTAAAAAGAACTTCCTCTCTAATAAGAACCCGGAGAATCCCACTAGGGCCTTCGGAAATGATCAGCCGTGATTCCCCCTCAACGCCCATGGCAGATGTCTGCACAGCCTCAAAGGACGTGTGAGAAGTCTGTTCCATGCCAGCCTCCAACATAGCTGCAGCAGAAGAAATCGGCTTCAGCACTGCATGGTCTCCATTCAACTCAAGACATCCAGTGGAGGCTGGACAGCAGCAGAATCAGACTGAAATTTTTTAGACTTCTTTTTGAGAAACTGTTGTACCTCGGTACAGTAGGGTTCAGCTATAGTAACCTTGGTCAAAAGCTTGAAATGTTGGTTCTCAAGGTATATGGACAAACAAGATACAAAGCTGCACAGTCTTTTCTGGAACAAAGGCCTAACAAATTGTGCAGTCATGCACAGCACCTAAGCAAAACATCTTGTGAGGATCTTTATGGAAATCTGCCTCCCACACTAACATTTTCACTTCCTGGATAACATGAACTCTCAGTACTCAAACAGAAAAAGAAGAAACTCCATTGGGGCATTTATCTATACATGGCTCAGTAGAAAGGCATTCCGACTGATGGTCAACTGTGGCATTCGGACTGGCATCAAAAAGTTCTGAGTATCAGTGTGTGTATATGTCACCTTTATGTCCTATGCCTGTGCAGGGAGCATATACCTGATGTAGGATGCTGGGAGGATATAAAGGTTTTAGTATAATGGATGGAAGTTGGGCTATCCTTGGCAGGAGATCCCACATGTAATGAATGCTGCAACAGTGATACAGAAGGACATCGTCCAAGCTGCACCTGATGTTTTAATGCCAGCTCTTAGTGGCATACTGGGGTAGGATAAGATCAGTCACAGCCTGGAAGCAGCATTTTTCCCTGTATTGTTCCCTAAACCATGACCCTCCTTCCTATATATAATGCGCTGACTAGGCTGTTAAAGCAAGTGCCTACCCTCCCAAAACAAACCAGCCTAGAGAACAGATTCTGCTTTAGAAAACGTCTGCATAAACTAAACAGAATAATTTCCCAACCTTCACACCAATGCCAGTAGAACTTTAGTCCCACAGCCTCACATAGGAACAGTGAGAGAAGGCCTTCATTCATTTCATCTCATTGCCCCTGGTGGTTTACACGTGTAAGGAAAAACTCTAGTATCCAATGCTGCTGTCAGAAGCAAAAACTACAACAGTGAAACATATTTATTGGATTTTTTTTTTGTACAGAAACACAGGTAGAATGAACAACTTTACTTCCCAATTTAAATTATTCAGACGAAAAGACAGTCCATGCATGACGCTAGGTAAGCTTAAGCTTTGGTATTCCTATCAGACGTCAGTGGTGATAACACACTGGTATGGAATATGCACCTGTGAGAATTTCAGTCAAGATATCAACTTTACTTCCCAATTTAAATTATCCAGGCGAGAAGACTATTTGTCAGCATTCATTTCTTGTGAGTAAGGAGATGTGGAGTTTTTTCCACTTTTGCATCATTCTTCTTCCTGTGTGTGAAATAATTACAGAGCCAGGGAGATTAAAAGGACAAGCGTACAAGAGAACCAAACTAGCTTTTCCTTTGAAAATGACATTTTCAAGACTGGCTTTAAATTAACCTGTTGAGAGGGATTTGAACAGAAAGATGACTGTGGCCTAGGCAAATGGATATTTATGGTGTATATGTTTTCCAGTAGGACATGCCCAGCTCCACACATACGAGTGATGCGGTGATGGTAAGGAGGAAAATAAACCCAAAGCCAACAATGGCAGTAACTATATTTTTCAATTAGAAGAAGGACCAAATTACCTCAAAAGAAAAACAAGCTATCCAAATGTACAACTATTTAAGAAAAGTCTATGAGAAAGATAAGCAAGGCTTTTGACACAGATAGATTTCATGCACATAATATACTCACAGAACTAATCGCTGAAGCACCAATGGTACATTTTCACACTCTGAGCTAAGGTATGGATGGGCCTGACAATAGCTCCGGATAGCTAATGTGTAAATTTCCAGTAGAGGCAAAGGATCTTCAGAAATCTTCCATTTTCCTGCATATTCCACAAGTGCCTGATTAGGCAGAAGAAAACGAAATGAGTTCAACTCTGACAAAATACACTACTCATATATAAAAGTTTAAACTTGATTCATTTAGCAAAAAAAAAAAAAAGTGAGCGTGTATGTCAACAGAAACACCATCCCTAGTTCCATGGCTGCAGCAAAAATAAACTTTAAAAGTACCTTTAGCAAGCATGCACTTCATATAGGACAAGCTCATTTTTACAAGCAAACTACCCTACAGCACTATGCACATCTCAGAAGACCCCTACCATTTTACCAGATATGAATACATATTTCAGCCGGACACTTACAAGTTCTACATTAAAGACATTTTTGTAAAATTCCTATATATCACACATTTTTATGAAAAAAAAACACAGTATAACCAACAACAAACACAAAATGAATTACCAATAAGTGAAAGAGAATCTGATAATAAACACAGACGTTTTTCACAAAGAAAATGATCAGGCCAATGTGTCGTGTTTAAGAAAATACTTCTAAAATCTTTAACCATTTTGTTTCACACTCAGGTTCATAGGCAATCAGTAGGTGAACTGCCCCTGTGGGTCATTTTATGTCTAGCTAATTTCCCTTTTTAAGTTCAAATTAAACTATCGCATTTGGTTAGAGATTGGCTTTACCCATTCCATAGTCGATAACATATTACTTTAAATGAGAATAACTGGGATCATGCCACAGATAATTTGAGGAGACCTTAAGCATGAGATGAACCATTTAGGAACTGCCTCTGTCCATTAGTAGTACTGATGTCAAACCCCAGGGTAAATTTTCTGTTTCCTATCCACAGATCCAAGTTGTGCCTGAATATGGCCAGGGATGCACTTTGTTTTATGTGGATAGGCAGTGTGTTCCAGAGCAGTAGTATCCTCTGAGATACACTTGTCCCCTCCAAACAGTTCTGTTTATGTTGCAGAAGATGTTTAGATCCCTAGACAGGGTATTTCTGATTCCACCTGACTTGCTGATGTGCAGTAAATCCATCAGTAATAGGTCAGAAGATGCTTTGTATTCCAGACACAGATCACCTCTTAGCAGACTGTAGGATACAGAGTACATTGACAGGGCTTTGAGGTAGTCCATATAAGACATGTTTTGTAGGCCTTGTATCCTTTTAGTAAGGTATTTCTGTGAGCACTCCAGTTGTTGCATGTGTTTGGACAGCGATATACACCAAAGAGTAAATTGTAACTCAAGGACTGGCCTAATGAGGGCTGGGTAAAGGGGGGCAAAGACCTAGACACAGTCTATTTTTTTACAAGCTGTGCAATACAGAAGGACTTTCTTACAACAATGGACATCTTGTTCAAAAGTTAAGTCACTGCCCAGACAAGTTTCCAAATCCTGAACAGCTCTGTCAACTCTTAAGAGGCATATTTGTCAATATGGTAGTTGCTTGTAGTTTGTTGTGGTAGCTTTCTCCAGTTTTTATTTTTATTATATTTACAATTTGAATAACTGTGACTGATTGCTAGGTTAATGCAATAGGTTCTTAAACAACATTTAAGTAAAGCAGAAAGGACTACAGATCTGCATTCCACATATATGCTTGCCTTAAGTTAGCCAGCACAACCATATTCCGTAAAAGTTCTGAAAAGAAAACTGCAAAATGGTACACATTCAGGGTTGCCAGGCGTCCCTATTTGACTGGGACTGTCCTGAGATCAGCAGCCCAATCCAGAGTCCCACACTGCCAGTTAAAATCTCAGCAAAACAGTCTCCGTTTTTTTTTTGTGATTGGCTAGTATACCGGCATATGGGCCAATCATAAATCGCAAAGAGGAGCCACTTCTGTTCAATGCAGAATAGCGGGCTGAACAGAACAGGCTCTGCTGTGTGATTTTTTGATTGGCTCGTATACTGACATAAATCACAAAGTGGAGCTACTTCTGTTTAATACGGAACTGGTTGCTGTTCTGCAAGAAAGATCTTTTTTTTTTTGGTCTTCACTTCGCGTGAAGGACATTTTTTTTTTTTTGTACACATTACACTTACAAAATATATGTAGGCTGTCTACACCACAACTTTGGAAAATGTTTTGCATGTTACCATTAACTGCGAGACATGCATTCTGAAACATCAATATGCGTATAACAATTAAGAGCATCACTGCATGTCAGGAAAACTACTCCAAAAGCATAACCAATATGGATTAAAGTAAATTTACAGAACCTACCAAAATATGGATTAAGGTAATTTACAGAACATTAATGTCACAACAGGGACAATACAGCTCTTTACCATTTATATTTAGACACCACCTACAGATATTAGAAACAAGATGTCTTCTGCAATGCTTGATAGAATAAAAATATGTAATTAAAAAAAAAAAAAAATCATACCTTTCGTCCAAGTTTTAGGAACAGATGCTAATGATGGTCTCTAACTTTTTACAATTACAATTAGGAATATGCTCATAATAATCAGCCCCAAAGCCTTGATCTATTTTTTCCAATAATGGCAAAAGACTGGGATACATCACATTTTCCATTCAACATAACATTTGTACCATCTGTAACAGAAGCTGTATAAAATCTATGAACAGTACTCATTCTGCCATTATTTTTCACAAAGCATAACAGTGACCCTGTCAAATTTTGTATGATAAAATTGCGAGCAGCAACATTTATATTCCTATTTTTCAAATAATTTATGCAAACTGTAATCTAATAGTGGGCCAATACCGCTCTATGAAAAAAGTACTTCATTATTATACATTAACAATCAAACATGTTATGGCCAAAATTTATCTTAAAGACAAAAAAAGTACAGTTGTACAAGTAAACTTACCATAACGGCAGACATTCGAATGATCACTAAAGCTTAGTTTTAGCTATATAGGTTACATCCTGCCAAAGATATAACCAGCCAGCATTCAAACCTTCATGGACCTTCCACATGCCCAAACTGCCGGAAAGGTTGAGTTGAGCTGATTAAAAGATGAGTTTGGTCACCAAGCTCTTCAGAACTTTCTTGCCAGCAGAGAGAGGGAAGCTGAGCCCTGAAAGGATAATGCTAGGAATAACAAAAAATAACCACACGCTGGTATGAGCACAACACAAAAACCAAGACGTGTGGAGGGAACGGCTACTGCAGCAGTGATTACTCAAACTTCTACTGTTATGGTAAGTTTACTTGCACAACTGTACTAAGCTCATCATCTTGATCACTCCTGCAGTAACATTAGCTAAATGGGTAGACTACCCTTACCTTACATTTGGGAAGTGGAAGGAAGAGAGTCCAAGAGCCACTGGAGAATGGCCCTAGCAAAGCCTGAAATGGAGCTAAAGGAGGACTCAAGCTTATAGTGCTTTGTACAAATATGTACAGAAGAGCAACTGTAGCTTCTAGAATACTTCATTGGCTTTTTGGAAAGGGCTGGATTCTAGATGAAGCCAAGGCCCTGCCTAGAAAAGTTTTGCTGTGGTGAGTTTAACAGTTAACAGCCTTAAACAACCATTTGGAAATAGTCTGTTTTGATATAGGTTGTCCCTTTTTTTCTTTACCTTTACAAGAAATGAACAATTGATCTGAAGATCTGAAAGATTTAGTTCTGTGAAGACAGTATCAGAGAGTTGTCTGTGGGCATCCAAGGTATGGAGTATCCATTCTCCCTCATTTCTGGGTTCAGGAAAGAAAATGTGTAGTTGAATAGTTTGACCTAAAGTACACTTGGATACAACTTTGTGCATAAAAGAAGGATTAGGTCTCAAAAATACCGTCCCTATGGAAAATGAGATAAGGTTGATTCACCAAAAGAACTTGCAACTCAGAGATCCCTCTTGCAGAGGTCACAGCAATCAGAAGAACTGCTTTGTATGTTAAAAGCCTCAGGTCAGCCAAGTTAGCTGGTTCAAATGAACAACTGTTAGCTTCTCTAACACAAAATTAAGATCGCAAGGAGGGGCCACCTTTTTTCTGAAACCACTTATGCAAAACCCCTTTCAAATACATTTTGGCATGAAAATGCGGTGAAAGAGGAGGCTCCAGGGACAGACATGCTGAAATAGCCAACAAATTAACAGCGACAGAGGAGTAAGAAAGGCCATAGGACAGTAACACAAACTCTGCCAAACCAGAGAACTAACCCTGAATGGGTGATTATTATATTATTGATCCCAACTAGAACTTTTCCAATTGTTAATGTACAATTTTCTAGTAGCAGGCTTTCCTGCCTCCTTTAGTACCTGCTGCACATTCTCTGCAAACAGGTGCCTAAAAGGAATTAAGACCACATCACTGAGGCAGTCAACTGAAGCGGACTACTGTCTGGATATATCAAACACACCTGTTGTGCGAGTAGATCCAGTATATGGGCAAGCTTGTGGTAACTGCCCCTGACCAGTTCCAAAAAGAAGGGAGAACCTACTGTTGTCAGAGCCAGAAGGGTGTCACCACAACGATCTTCGGGGATTTCCACTGAATCTTCACAAGTACCCTCAATACTAGAGAAAAGATGGAAAAGCATAAAGGAACATTCCTATTCAAGGAAAAGAAAAGGCATATGTCTTCCAGGCCTTCTTGCATGGAGTCCTGGAGCAGAACCTTACCAGCTGACTGTTCAGAAAGGAGGCAAAGAGATCAAGTTGGGGAAGTCCCCACAGAGGGATCAAATCTTGGAAGACCCCCCCCCCCCATCTAGTTTCCATTTATGAGGGTTTGCTCTTGTCCTGCTCAGCTCGTCTGCCACACACAGTTTTGCTCTGATGGAATACAGGATGCCATTAGAGAAGACTCCACTGTAAAGCTATATCTGAAGCCAACATGACTAATCTGCAGAGAAGGTATAACCTGGTTCCCCTTTGCGTGATGATGTACGACATGACTGTGGTGCTGTTTATAACAACTTCAAGAGGTCCCAGGGACCAAAGATGATTCAGAAAGTTGAATGCCTTGAGCAGGGTGAGCAACTCTCTCCTATTTATTTATTTATATGCTTGCATCTGTCCTTGGTATCTCACACAAGTTAACCTTTGAGTCACTCCCGAAACTGCTCTCCAAGCAAAGTCTGAGGCATCTGTAGTGACTGACTGCTTTGGGACATGATAGGAGAAGGGAAGACCTGAATTTAGGGATAGCTGTCATCTCCAAGTGACTTTCCACCTGACAAACCCCAGCACTGAGATCTGAAAAGATAAGGAATGTTGGTGCTGGGTCCAGAGAGACTTCAGATGACAATGTATCCTTCTCATGTGGAGTCTTGTCAGGGGTATCATGAGAATCATAGAAGCCACGAGATCCAGAATCCTGAGATATTCCCTCTCACTGACTAAAGTCCGAGTGGAAAACCATAAAAATAGAGCAGGATATAGATCTATTTTTTTCCTCATGGAAGAAGAGCTCTGATTTTGTACCTACCATAAATGTAGATGTTCGAGTGCTAATACAGCTGCAGTCATAACAGATGGTTTTTCCTGCTGTCAGGCGGGTCCTCGGTCGGCGGAATTCCAAAGTCTAGGTCTATCGGTTGTCGTCGCTTCCTCCCTGACGTCAGTGCGACAGGGGTATAAAAGATCCAGCCGACGCCATTTTCTTCAGTTTTTCTTGCCCCAGATGTCAGGTGCCCCCAGAAGGAAGGCAATACCTAAACTTATGTAATAATGCAATGCAATATAATCAAAAAACAGTAGTTGCAAGCAAATACACCATAAAAGAATATCCCAATCAGGTTGTATGAGGAGGTGTTAGCCGTTAGGCCTGTCCCAAGAGGGGAAGGAGGGAGGGAAACCTGGACTGCAGCTGTATTAGCACTCGAATATCTACATTTATGGTAGGTACACAACTGTACTATGTTCATCGTGCATACAGCTGCAGTCATAACAGATGGGTAGAATCAAAAAGCTAAAAAAGGGGTGGTAGGCACTAGGTTGATCTAGGAGGAGCCAGGATGCCCTGCAAAACTGCAGTGGCAAAGCCTGCTCTAGATTTGGAGTATAATGGTAGGTGATAGTGCTTGGAGAAGGTATGTACAAAACTCCAAGTGGCTGCTTTCAAAATATCTTTGGTAGGAACCCCCCTGAGTAAAGCTGCAGAGGTAGCTGTGGCCCTTGTGGCGTGAGATCTGATGCCAGCAGGTACAGTTTTACCATGAAAAGAGTAACAAAAGCGTATGCAGTGGGCTATCCACTTTGAGATTGTTTGTTTGGAAATAGGCTTCCCTTGAGCTCCTGTAGCATAGGACACAAAGAGTTGCTCTGATTTTCTGAAAGTCTTTGTTCTGTCCAAATAATAACGCAGCTGTCTGTGAATGTCCAAGGAATGTAGTAGTCTCTCCCCTTTGTTTTGAAGATTAGGGTAAAAGGTAGGTAAGTGGATAGCCTGACTCAAGGCTACACTGGATACTACCTTTGGCATAAAGGATGGATTGGTTCGTAAAGAAACTCTGTCCTGATGGAAAATGATGAAAGGCTGCACAGCCATGAGGGCTTCTAGTTCCGAAACCCTGCGAGCTGAGGTGATTGCCAGGAGGAAGGCTGTTTTCCAGGACAAATATTGCAGTTCTGTTGAAGCAGCTGGCTCAAAAGGAGGTAAGGTCAATTTTTCTAGAATGAAATTGAGGTCCCAAGCAGGTACTGGTTGCTTCCTTGGGGGTTTTATATTCTTAGCCCCTCTGAGGAACTGTCTTAAGAGGGGGTGAGAGAATAAAGGAGGATCAGTGTTGTATTCTGCAGAAATGGCAGAGGCATGGATTTTGATGGAGGAGAATAAAAGTCCACTGCTTAGCATCTCAGCTAGGTACTGTAATATTTGAGGTAAATTCAGTATTCCAGGATTCTGACCCTTTTTCTCATTCCAGGCACAAAACCGTTTCCATTTTGCAGAGTAGGCTTTTCTAGTAGAAGGCCTTCTGGCCTCCAAAATGACATCTTGCACCTCCTTGGAGAGTAGGGCCTGTTGTGAATTTAAGGAATCTTCCATGCAGCTAGATTGACTGTTTTCAGCTGACTGTGAAGAGTTTTGAAGTTGTGCTGAGTCAGTAGAAGAGGCATTAGAGGCAGGATCCATGGTCGGGAATGCGTCAGGCTTTTCAGGAGTGGGTACCAGTGTTGTCTTGGCCAGTCTGGAGCAATGAGAATCATCTTTGGTCTGTCTGCTCTGGTTTTTAATAGAACTTTGGGCAGCAGAGGGAGAGGTGGAAAGGCATAAACTGTCATTGTTGTCCAACTGAAAGAGTGCGCGTCCACTTTCCAGGCCTGTGGATGAAAGGTCCTTGAGCAGAATTTTGCCAATTGGTGATTTCTGTGAAAGGCAGAGAGATCTATGTCTGGCCTTCCCCATGCTTAAATTATCTTTATGAAGACTTGAGGATGCAACTTCCATTCGTGTGGATCTGTCATATTTCTGCTTAGGTTGTCTGCCAGCGTGTTTTCCTTGCCTGGCAGGTACTGTGCTTGAAGTTCGATTTGTAATTCCAGAGCCATGTTCCAAAGAGACATGGCTTGCCTGAATAGGGGGTATGAATGGGTACCTCCCTGCATGTTCCAAAGAGACATGGCTTGCCTGAATAGGGAATATGAATGGGTACCTCCCTGTTTGTTTATGTACCACATTACTGTGGTGTTGTCCGTCCTTATCAATAGCTGGCCTGGATGCAGTAGGTCTTTGAAAGCTATAATAGCATTTATTACTGCTAGCATTTCCTTTTGATTGATGTGTAGGTGCTTTTCTTTTTGGGACCATTTGCCCTGAATGCACCGATCTGTCATGTGCGACCCCAGGCATAGTCCGAGGCGTCTGTTGTGATGACTTGATTTGCTTGAGGCTTGCAGAATGGGAGACCTGTGTTTCTTTGGCATGCTTGAGCCCACCACAGAAATTCCTTTTGAAGACATGGAATTAGTGGTATTACTGTTTCCAAACTGTGGCTGTGTTGAGACCATAGGTTTTGTAGGTACCACTGAAGTTTGCTCATATGCAGCTTTGCACATGGGATTAGTAGGATGCAAGATGCCATGAATCCCAGAGCCTGTAGGATTTTCCTTGCAGTCAGCCTGGTGAAAGTTGCCAGTTTTCTGAAGTATTGAGTTAGTTGCCCTTGTTTCTCTGGCGTGAGGTAGGCCATCTGGGTGCTTGTATCCAAGCTGGCACCCAGGAAAATTATTGTTTGAGAGGGTATTAGCCTTGATTTCTTTTTGTTGACTGTGTATCCCAGAGAATTCAACAACATTATTACAAACGCCAGATGTTTCAGAAGTATGTGCTTGCTGTCCGCTTGGATCAGGCAGTCGTCCAGATATGGGTATATTTGTATCCCTTGAAGTCTGCAGTAGGCGATCACTGATGCCAGGCATTTCTTGAATACTCTGGGCGCAGTAGATATGCCAAAGGGCAATGCAGAGAATTGATAATGGATTGAACCTGCAAGAAATCTGAGGTATCTTCTGCAATCTTGTCTGATTGGGACATGCAGGTATGCCTCCTTGAGGTCCAATGTTACCAGCCAAGACTCCTTGCCCAGCATGGGAAGAAGCTGCTGTAATGTGAGCATCTTGAATTTTGGCACGAGTAAAAATGTGTTTTAGGATGGCTAGGTCCAAAATAGGTCTCCAATCTTTTCCCTTCCTTGGTACCAGGAATAGTCTGGAATAAAAACCTTGACCCTGTTCTTGTACAGGTACCTCTTGAATAGCTTTCATGTCCATGAGATCTGAAATTTGTTTTTGTGCCTCTGCCCTTTGATTGTGTGGCAGGTTTGGCATGCCTCTCATTTTTGGAAGGGTGTGAAAGTGGAATCTGTAGCCTCTGTCTATAATGTCCAGGATCCATTTGTCTTTTGTGACAATATGCCAATTTTTTGAAAATAATGCCAGTTTTCTGCCTAAAGGTGCTGCCATTTGAGCCTTGCTTGGCATGCAAAGGGGAAAGTCATTGGTTCTGCTTTCTGAATGGCTGTGAACTATCCTCACCACCTCTTTGTGTGGGTGCTTGCCATTGTCTGCTTCTAAACGATCCTTGAGATTGCCCTCTGCCCCTCGGGCGCCTGCATCTGCCCTCTTTGGGGTCTGTCTGTGGCTGGAAAGGACCAATTTTTGGAAGGCCAATTTCTACTGAAATGTGGAGGTTGTACCTGTAGGAAATCCTTTACTGTTTGCATTGATTTTGCCTTTTCCTCCATTTTCTTTAATACCTCCTCAGCTTTAACACTAAACAATACATCTTTTTGCAGAGGGGCATCTAGTAATTTAGCTTTGACCCGATCTGGTAAGGTTTGCTCTTTGAGCCAGGCATGGCTACGCATGACTGATCCTGTAACAGCAGCTCTACATGAGGCCTCTAAAGCATCAAAGCCACATTGCAAGGTATGCTTACCCACTTGTTCTGCACTATGTATCAAATCCTGCAACTCCTTCAAGTCTGGTTGTTCAGGTTGTGACATTTTGCTTCTCAACTGTGATAACAGAAACGGTTGGTACTTTAACATATGGAACTGACAGTTTAATGCCCTCATGGTTAAGGTGACCGAGGTGTATACCTTCTTCCCCCACCTTTCTAAAGCTCTGGAATCTCTCTCTGAAGGCAATGGATTTTTAGCAGTGGAGGCTTTAATTCCCTTGGGACCCTGTGAAATAGTTTCTGGGTCAGCCACATGGCTTTTGTATAGGAATTGGTGCGAGTCAGGAACCCGGTAATACCTGTCAGGCTTGACTGGAGCTGGAGGTAAAGAATCTAGGTTAAGACAGGCCTCCGAATACACATCATCTAGAATGTCTAAGACAGGAGGTATAGCCAGAGGCCTGGGCTGAGGGAGCAAGAGGAAATCCCTAAGCCTTTTCTTGGAGTCTGAGTACTCTTGGCCTTCCCAGTGGAAGTGTTCCCTCAAGGTATGTAGAGTTTCCCCAAAAGAGTAATCCTCAGGGGGGGAGACAGAAGGAATGGACTCCTCTGCATCAGAATCTTCAAAAGGGGAGTAAGACTGTTCCTGGTCTTCAGAACGTTCTGAAATAATGGAGGCCTGGTCCGAGGAGGGGGATTCTTCCTCCACTCTGGGTCTTTTGTCCGGGGGTTGAGAACCCCTGATAAGAGTAATCAAATCCTCAGCCATTTTGAGCATCTGCTTTTTAGGCATGGGGCCTTGAGAAGGGCCCTGTGGAGCTTGTCTTTTAGTATGCATGGCTGATTTAGACTTCGTGAAAGCCTTGATGGAAAAAGAGGAAGGCCTGTAGACACCTTGAGAGGTGGCAGGTCTGTCTAAACTCTGAGTTTCACCGCCAAGAGTGGCTTCAGTATCTGTAGTCGGGGTGCAGCCCGAAGAGCCTGCGACCTCGGGCACAGAAGACACCGCCAATGAAGTGTTGTCGGTAGTCAAGGGCTGCGTAGGCGCCTCACTGAGAACCGGACCACCTGTAGTCAGCCTGTCGGTAGAAGTCGCGTAAAGTCGTCGTCGGTCCTTATCTTTATCTCTTTTCTTTTACTCAAAACTGGAGTATCCGATGACATAATGTAATTACATTTTTTGCCAAAATAGTGTTAGGCGAACTCCGCCCGACGCTTAATAGTGCGTCTGGTGAATGTAGCACAAAAAACGACAGGCCAAGACGTCGTGGTCTGGGCCTAAGCAAGGAATGCAGAGGGAATGGAAATCCTTATGCGGTATTTGCTTCCCACATGAAATGCAATTATTAACTTTGTCTGACATCGGTCTGAGGCAAGAAAAGTTTCCCCAACATGATACTTAGCTTTCAAGAAGACTTTGGTTGAACAATATTCGTAATCTCAGGAGCTGGCCGACCGGCACTTGCGAACTGCTTCTGCTTCGGGCACCGCGCGGCAAGAAAGACTGAAGAAAATGGCGTCGGCTGGATCTTTTATACCCCTGTCGCACTGACGTCAGGGAGGAAGCGACGACAACTGATGCCGGACCTAGGCTTTGGAATTCGGCCGACCGAGGACCCGCCTGACAGCAGGAAAACCCATCTGTTATGACTGCAGCTGTATGCACGATGAACATCTGTGGTGTATTGATAACAGCTAAGAAACACAATCCTGTGAGAAGTCAAGAAATACTTCTGACTGTTCTCTTGGAATTCCACCTTGCATAAGAGATCTCTCACCTGAGAGTGTCTTTTTCAGTGTCAGGAATCTCCAAGTATAAGCAAGTCATCTAAATATTAAAAAAAAAAAAGGACGTGGATACCCTGTAGCCTGCAATGAGATACAACTGGATCTAGACACTTTATGAACACTCTTGGAGAGGATAGTCCAAAGGGTAAGGCGGAGTACTGATAACATGACCCAGACGCACAAAACCTTAAAAAATACCTGGTGACAAAAACCTTTTAAATATGTTACAAGAAAACTTGAATGAGGAGGAAGAGATAACCGGTTGTGAAGCAAAATCATTTTGAATTTGAGTAGTATCATACATAGGTTTAGTAAAGAAAAATCCAGCACTGGCCTCCAAGCATTTTCTATTTCTTTAGTTCTTTGACCCTAAAAACATAACTGAATAAAATCCCTTTCCCACCCAGGAAGGGGGAACAGGTTATCATACACTATCCCAGGGACACAGAAAGAACATGTGGAAACAAAAGTCTAATCTGAAGGATAAGGAATTTACCCCCTGGAAATGAGGAATTTCCAGTGACTGCCATATGTAACCTTCTTGATGAATGATCTTCATAACCCATTTGTCTGAAACTATCTGCTGCCAAAGAGAATCAGACTTTCTGGTAGAAAGAAAGGGTCTGCTAGCATGGGGGGATAAAAGTCTCTCAAATAGTCATTCTAAATTGCTGGACTGTCCTTGGTTTTGGGAATTTTCAGAATTCTTCTTGGAACCCCCTTCCCACCTCTTCTTAAAGGTCTAATAACCTATATATTTGTGGAGACTGGATTTTTTTCTTAACAAAAACTGGATGAGGAGTTAGAAATGATCACATCATCCAAAAAAGCAATTACAAAACATGACAGGATTAACTTGCGTATTCTATATGAGGTGGTAAAACAATGGCTCTAAATATAGAGTGAATAAGTGAAAATTCCAATCTTGTAGCACTTCTGACAAATCGTACAGGTAAAACTATTTATCATTAAAGTAATTGAAGGTTTAAAGTACAGCTTAACTGTCTCAAAGGTCCCATAAGGAAAGAGCTGCTCTGTGCAGTCCTAAATAGGCTTGAAAATATTTGTATAATTAGTGCAGGCTATGAACAGGGAACCAATGACACCAGTAGTGTGTATTCAGAGTCACAATGAGGTATTCAGTGGGACTCAATGTGCCTCAGGACTCAGCTCCAAGTCCACTTCTGTTCACGGTAGAGACAGACAATATCAGGAAGGTCAAAGGGTACACATCCACAAAAGTGTTGTACACAAATGAGGTGGCGCTACAAGCAGGCTGAACAGAAACTTTAGTAAATGATTGAAGACTGGAACGTAGACCAGAAAGCACTGGGAAAAAAGTTAGTACAAACAATAAAGAGGAATCAGAAGAAACTTAAAGGGAAGTCTGAATAAGAAGTTCAAAGCTAGAATCTGTGATAGAAGAATGCCAAAGAACTGGAAAACTAACATGTCTGAAACAGCGGTGTGACTGGGTAAGGCACAGAAACCTGGCAGTGAAGGAACAGCAGCTTTGGAAGGTTGATGATGGAGGTTAAGTGCCTCAGACCGACAGCATGATATACAATGCAGAAATAAGAATATCAAAGCAGGCTCCAATTACACACAAGAGACTATGATGGTTTGGTCTCATGCAGACAAGCAAATGACTTTATAAAGCTGATATGGGACAGACAGGAAGGCGGCAAAAGGAAAGGACATCTGTCCGGGAGATGGATGGATGAGAGAGGGAAAATCTGAGGCAAGTGTGTACGATCAAATAAGGTAGGAAAGTGGCTCTACATCAAGAGATGGTTGATGCCATACTTGACCCCATTTAAAGGGGGTAAAATTTTTGATGATAAAGATTTCATAAAGAAAATAGTTTGTTTTGAAAGCCTCAGCAAAAAATAACCCCCTTTTTTAACTTTTGGAAAACAACTGCAAAGGCAGTAATAAAAGAAAAAAGGAAGCTTTAGTCAACCTTGACAAAATACTCCAAACTAACAGTTGGCCTTATGTCTTTCCTGTTGACAAAAAACATAATACCACAAACATATTACATATACTCAAGACACATACATATATACATAGAAATCTACCTCCACGTCTGAAGGACAGAAATTTAATGGTTTGTGAGAGATGTAAACAACTGCCCTAATCAAATTACAACCAAACTTAAAATATTCATTTACATTATCAAAATGGCACATTAGCATGAGGCAGTTTAAATTCAGCAGCACAAACTAGAAAGTCAAAACATTTGTTTCCAATGCTAAAATATTTAATTTAAAAATACAATTACACATTTCAAAAACAGCAAAACTGTGCTATACAAAGAAGAACCAAAATGAAACTTTTTTGAATCAGAACAGTCTTTAAGGTTACAAAGTGAATGTTGACACAAGTCTGTATTTCTTTCAGTCTCAGTCTTTTATATCATTCACTGAATTATAAACTATAAGAGTTGAAGGATGGAGTGGGTGGAGAAGTCGGGAGTGATTTGTGACAGACAAGTACCAGTAATAGTGAAAGGGAAGGTCTAACAAGAGGGTAGTAAGACCAGCTATGTTATACGGGTTGGAGACAGTGGCACTGACAAAAAGGCAGGAGTCACAGTTGGATGTGGCAGAGTTAATGATGTTAAGATTTGCACTGTGTGTAAAAGTACAGTTTTGTACCTACCATAAATGTAGATGTTCGAGGATCCACATTGCTGCAGTCCTAACTATTGGGTAGTCCGCTGTCCAGTCGGCCCGAATACCAAAGTATATGGCTGACGTCGGTCACGGCGCATTAGACTGACGTCAGTACGTCAGGGTACTAATGCGCATGACCGACGTCATATCCTCAGTCTTTTCTTGCCCCAGATGTCAGAAGACCCTAAAAAGACAAGGCCAAAACCAAAAAAAAAACACCAAACATACCTGCACCAAAAATATATACAATATATACCACGGTACCAGAATATAATCTCACCTACACAACCACCCCTAAACACAGAGGGAAGGAGGGAGGTAATTGGACTGCAGCAATGTGGATCCTCGAACATCTACATTTATGGTAGGTACAAAACTGTACTATGTTCTTCATTCCACATTGCTGCAGTCCTAACTATTGGGTAGAATCCCAAAGCAGAGGTAAGGGAGGCTGGCAAATCATAAGGAAGCAGGAGCTGATAACATGCCTTGCAAAATAGCTGTGGCAAAACCAGCCCTAGACTTAGAGTAGAGAGGAAGGTGGTAATGCTTAGAGAAAGTATGCACTGAACTCCAAGTAGCTGCCTCCAAAATATCCTTAGTTGCCACCCCTTAGAAATGCTGTTGAAGTGGCAGTAGCCCTAGTGGAATGAGGCCTAATCCCAGCTGGAATCTCCTTGCCATGATGGGAATAACAAAATGCAATGCAAAACCCAATCCACCTAGAAATAGTTTGTTTTGACACAGGCTTGCCCTGAACTCAAAGCAAAAGAAACAAACAACTGCTGAGACTGCCTAAAATCCTTAGTCCTGCTTAAATAATAACGCAATTGCCTGTGTACATCTAAAGTGTGCAAAATCTTTTCCCCTTTATTTTGGGGATCTGCATAAAAAGTAGGCAAATGAATAGTTTGGTTTAAAGCCACACTAGAAACCACCTTAGGCATAAAGGAAGGATTAGTGCGTAATGATACCCTATCCTTATGAAAAATCAAAAAGGCTCAACCGCCATAAGGGCCTGCAACTCAGAAACCCTTCTAGCAGAAGTAATGGCCAACAAAAAGCAGTCTTCCATGACAAGTATTTCAGTTCAGCAGTAGCATGAGGCTCAAAAGGTTGTAGAGTAAGTTTCTCCAACACAAAATTGAGGTCCCAAGCAGGAGTAGGAGCTCACGTGGGGTCTTATATTCTTTGCCCCTCTAAGAAATTGCTTGAACAAAGGATGTAGAAAACAATGGTGGGTCACAATCATAGTGAGCTGAAATTGCTGCAGCATGAATCTTAATGGAAGAGAAAGACAAACCTTTGTCCAATAACTCAGTAAGATATTGAAGAGCCACACTCAAATTAGGCTCAGAAATCTCCAAATTCTTTGCTGCAGTCCAAAATAAAAATCTCTTCCATTTTTCTGCGTACACTTTCCTTGTACTAGGTCTTCTGGCTTCCATAATCACATTTAAAACTTGTTGAGGAAGCTGAGACCTGCTGTCTTTCAAAACAGAATATGCCAGGCTGTTAGATGAAGAGAGTGAAGCTTGACATTGAGCAGACGACCGTCCCTCTGAGACAACAGATGTGGAATCAAGGGTAAAGGCCATGGAGGCTTCCTTACCAGACTCCTCAGTAATGGGTACCAGTGCTGCCGAGGCCAATCTGGAGCTATTAAAATCATCCTTGGCTTGTCTTGTCTGACCTTTAGAAGCACCTTTGGGAGAAGAGGCAGAGGTGGAAAAGCATACACATGAAGATTTTTCCAACTGAAAGAAAGAGCATCCATTTTCCAAGCTGTGTGATGAAATCCCTTTGTGCAAAACTTTGGCAGCTGGTGGTTTAGTGGAGAAGCGAACAGATCTATGTCTGGAGTTCCCCATGACACTGTCAATTTTTGAAATACATGAAGATCCAGTTTCCACTCGTGGGGATCCATGATTTGTCTGCTTAACACATCTGCTAGGGAGTTCTGTGCTCGGCAGAAACCTTGCCTGAAGAGTTAGTTGCAAGCTGAGCGCAGTCTCCCATAAAATCATTGCTTGTCTGCACAATGGGTAAGAATGTGTTCCCCCTTGTTTGTTGATGTACCACATGACAGTTGTGTTGTCTGTTAGAATCAACACCTGCCCTGGAAGAAGTAACTCCTTGAAAGCCATTAATGCAAACTGGACTGCTAACATCTCTTTCATGTTGATATGTAGATGCTGTAGTCTGGCAGGCCACTTGTCTTGTATCCACTTTCCATTTAGATGAGCTCCCAAGCAATGTCTGAGGCATCTGTCGTTAGAATCTGACTCGCCTCTGGCCGGGTCACAGAGAGTCCCTTGTTTAGGTGACATTCCTGAGCCCACCACAAAAATTCCTTTTGAATGCAAGGTATTATTTGAATGACAGTGTCCAAATCCTGGCAGTGCTGTGTCCACAGATTTTTGAGATACCATTGTAGCTTCCTCATATGCAGTTTGGCATTGGGAAGCACCAGAATACAAGATGCCATGAACCCTAAGGCTTGAAGGACTGTCCTTGCAGTCAGCCCGGACTGAAGAGATAGTTGATGGAAGTAACTGGAAAGATTCTTTTGTTTGTCCGGGGTTAAAAAGGCCATCTGGGCTGCTGTATTCAGTCTCACACCCAGAAAGCACATGTCTTGAGAGGGTACTAGACTGGACTTTATTTCGTTCACAGAATACCCTAGGCATCTTAGCACTGCTATGACATATTCCAAATGCTGTAGAAGGTCTTCCTTTTCTTGAGCCAGAATCAGGCAGTCGTCCAAGTAAGGATAGATTTGAATTCCTTTTAGCCTGAAGTAAGCTATCACTGGAGCCAGAACCTTTGTGAATACTCTGGGCGCAGTAGATAAGCCAAAGGGCAACGCAGAGAACTGATAGAGAATTTCCAGCTCGAAAACGCAGATACTTCCTGCAACTTAGTCTTATTGGCACATGAAGGTAAGCTTCCTTGAGATCTAAAGTTACCATCCAGTGATCTTTGCCCAGCAGAGGTAAAAGCTGTTGTAACGTCAACATTTTGAACTTGGGAATGTCCAGATAAGTGTTGAGGATAGATAAATCCAAAATTGGTCTCCACGTGTTCCCCTTCTTTGGTACTAGGAACAGGCGAGAATAAAATCCTAGGCCCCTTTCTGGCACAGGAACTGGCTGAATGGCCCCTATTTCGAGCAACAGAGAAATTTGCTTGTGAGCCTCTGTTCTTTGTAGAGGAGGAATGTCTGGCATGCCTTTGAAAGGAGGCAAGGTATGGAAATAAAACCTGTAACCGTGGTGAATGATATCCAGAACCCATCTGTCTTGGGTAATTAAATCCCAATTTTCTTTGAAAAGAGACAGCCTTCCTCCCAAAGGTGCTGCCAGGCGAGAATGTACTGGCAGCAGAAAAGGCAGGTCATTGGGTCTGCTTACGAAGGACTGACCCCTGCCCTCACCAGAAGTCTGAGCAGGGGAACTCCTGTCCTAGGCCTAAAAGAACCTTGAGCTCTGCCCCTACCACGTCTAGACCTACCCCTAGACTGGGAATCATAAGCAGGATAAGTCCATCCCTTAGTAGGCCAATTTCTACTAAACTTGGAGGCTGCACCTGCAAAAAATCCTTAACAGTCTGCATAGACTTAGCCTTGTCCTCCATTTTCTTTAAAACTGCTTCCACAGGCGAACCAAACAACACATCAGACTGTAAAGGAGCATCCAAAATCCTTGTTTTAACATGCTCAGCTAAATTCTGATCTCTCAACCAGGCGTGCCTACGAAGAACAGAACCAGTGGCAGCCACCCTCGAGGAGGCCTGCACAGCATCAAAACCACACTGCAAGGAATGTTTACCCACCTGTTCAGACACATGAACTAAATCCTGCAACTCTTTACACTCAATACCTTCCGCCAGAGCATCCACCTTAGATTTCAATTGTGAAAGGAGATAATTCTGATATTTTAACATGTGAAACTGACAATTCAACGCCTCATGGCTAAAGTGGAAGAAGTATACACTTTCTTTCCCCATCTATCCAAAGCCCTTGCCTCTTTATCAGGAGGAACAGGATTTTTTAACAACAGAGGCCTTCACACCTTTAGGCCCCTGAGAGACAGTTTCCGGGTCTGCCCTAGGACTCTTAAAAGATACTTATGAGCTTCAGGCACCCTGTAGTACCTATCCGGTTTAACTGGGGCAGGAGGCAGAGAATCAGGATTCAAAGAAGCCTCTGCAAAAACATCTTCCACCACATTCAGAACAGGAGGTATAGCTAAAGGCCTATGCTGGGGTAAAACAAGAATTCCCTAAGCCTCTTTCTGGAATCAGAGAAATCTTGACCTTCCCATTTAAAATGCTCCCTCATGGAATGCAGAGTCTCTGAAAATGAAAAATCCTCAGGAGGAGAAGCTGAAGGAGTAGAATCATCCACATCAGAATCAGAATAAGGAGGATACTCCTGCAAGTCTTCAGCCGAAGACTCAGAAGCCTCCGAACATTGCTCAAACCTCTCAAACTCAGGTTCCACCCTAGGCCTCTTATCAGGAGGGGGCATAGAACCTCTAATCATAGTAATCAAATCCTCTGCCATTTTAAGCATATGTTTCTTAGGTAAAGACCCTGAAGCACTAGGAGAAATCCCCACTGAAGCTAAACTTGGCCTGCCTCTCAAGGAAGCCTTGGAAACAGAAGGGGAGGCTCTAACCACCTTAGGAAGAGAGGGAAGAACAGCCACCTGAGAAGCCCCCTCAGCCTGGCCTACTTCCTGAGAGGATACATCCTATAACAGTAAAGTCTCTCCCTGAGACTCCAAAGAAACTCCTGGCAGAACCTCCGGCTCCACTGAGCCTTCTAAAGGACCGACGTCTGGGACTGTCGGTTCTTCCACTCTAGGCTTTGCAGTTTTGTCCTTGCGCTTTTTGGCCGAAGCGGGCGTCGGAGCATCCGGCGGCATTTTATAATTACAACGCTTCCCAAAAACCAACCTAGCACAGTCTAACCTTCTCTTAATAGTGCGTTTGTTAAATCTAGCACAAGAGCGGCATCCAACAACGTCGTGCTCAGGCCCTAAACAAGGTATACACAAAGTATGGTAATCCCTATGAGGTATCTGTTTCCCACAAGAAATACAGTTATTCACTTTTTCTGACATCCGGTTAAATACTGAGGCAAGAAAAAAACAAAATATTCCCCAACAGGGTACTTAGGCAACTTTGATTCGGCCGGAAACACTGACTCCAGAAACATACAGAACGCCAACCTGCACTCAAAATTGCTTCTGCATCGGACCATGCGGCAAAAAGACTGAGGATATGGCGTCGGTCATGCGATTAGTACCCTGGCGTACTGGCGTCAGTCTAATGCGCCGTGACCGACGTCAGCCATATACTTTGGTATTCGGGCCGACTGGACAGCGGACTACCCAATAGTTAGGACTGCAGCAATGTGGAATGAAGAACATGTACAGTTTTGTACCTACCATAAATGTAGATGTTAGAGTGTATACACTGCTGCAGTCATTACACTTGGGTTATCCTGCTGTCAGGCGGTTCCCCAGTTGGCCTGAGTTCCAAAGTCTTGGTCCGGCATCGGTTGCTGTCACCTCCTCCCAGACGTCAGTGCGACAGGGGTATATAAGATGCAACCGATGCAATTTTCTTCAGTTTTTCTTGCCCCAGATGTCAGGTGCCCCCAAAAAGGTAGGCAATTCAAATTGCTAACAAAACATACATAATAAAAACAAATAACTTTCAGTTACCAGCAAATACTCCCCATAGGTAGTAAAGGGTAGAAGACATAGGTACGTACCAGCAAGTAAGAGGGGAAGGAGGGAGGGTAACCTGGACTGCAGCAGTGTATACACTCGAACATCTAAATTTATGGTAGGTACAAAACTGTACTATGTTCATCGTGTTACACTGCTGCAGTCATTACACTTGGGCAGAATCCCAAAGCTGAGGTAGGGTGGCTGGTTCTATAAGGCATTAGGGGTGGCTATAAGGCCCTGCAGCACTGCAATGGCGAAGCCAGCTCTGGTTTAGAGTATAGAGGCAGATGGCAATGCTTGGTGAAGGTATGTACAGAACTCCAAGTTGCTGCTTCCAAAATGTTCTTGGTAGGTACTCCTCTGAGGTAGGCAGTTGAAGTGGCTGTTGCCCTGGTGGAGTGAGATCTAATGCTGTTAGGTACAGGTTTCCCATGGTGTGTATAGCAGAAACGTATACAGTGTCCTATCCATTTTGAACTAGTCTGTTTTGAAATGGCTTTTCCCTGTGCTCCTGCAGCTTATGCTACCAATAATTGCTCAGATTTTCTGAAAGCTTTGGTTTTGTCCAAGTAGAAGCGTAACTGCCTGTGTATGTCCAAAGAATGCAGTAGGCTCTCCCCTTTATTCTGTGGATTTGGATAAAAAGTTGGCAAGTGAATAGTTTGGTTTAGAGCCACACTTGGTGCCACCTTTGGCATAAAAGTAGAATTAGTTCTGAAGGACACCCTGTCTTGATGGAAAATGTTGAAATGTTCCACTGCCATTAGTGCCTGTAATTCTGAAACTCTTTGTGCTGATGTTATTGCCAGGAGCAGAGCAGTTTTCCAAGAGATATTTTTTAAATCAGCTGTGGTAGCTGGCTCAAAAGGAGGTAACGTTAATTTTTCCAACATGAAGTTGAGGTCCCAAGTTGGAGTAGGTGCTCTACGGGGCGGTCTTATGTTTTTAGCCCCTCTGAGGTACTGTTTTAGCATGGGATTAGAGAAAATTGGTGGATCCGTGTTGTAATGAGCAGAGATAGCAGAGGCGTGGATCTTGATGGATGAAAAGGAGAGGCCTTTGTCCAGCATCTCAGTTAAATATTGTAGTATCCGAGGAATATTTGGGACAAGAGGGTCAAGGCTGTGAGTTCCAGGCACAGAATCTCTTCCATTTATCCGAATAGGCTTTCCTGGTACTAGGCCTTTTGGCCTCCAGAATGACATTCGTAACAACTTTGGAGAGAGGCATAGCTTCCTTGACCAAGGAATCTTCCATGCAGCCAGGTAGTCTTTAGCTGGCTGTGAAGTATTTGATTGCTGTGCTGAGTCAGATGATGTGGGATTTGAGGCAAAATCCAGGGTGGTCCTTGTGCGAAGTTCTTTAAGATGGGGTACCAGTGCTGGTGTGGCCAGTCTGGGGCAATCAAGATCATCTTTGGCTCTTCTTGCCTGGCTTTTACGAGTACCTTTGGAAGGAGAGGTAGTGGTGGGAAAGCATATACTTGTAGGTTTTTCCAGCAGAATGAGAGGGCATCCACTTTCCATACTTGTGGATGGTAAGTCCTTGTGCAGAATTTCTGTAGCTGGCAGTTCATTGGGGATGCAAACAGATCTATGTCCGGGCTCCACCATTTTTGTGTTATCATTCTGAATATTTGTGGATTCAATTCACATTCGTGGGGATCCATGAGGTTTCTGCTCAAGTCTGCCAGTGTGTTT
Organism: Protopterus annectens; assembly: GCF_019279795.1. NCBI lineage: Eukaryota > Metazoa > Chordata > Ceratodontiformes > Protopteridae > Protopterus > Protopterus annectens. The sequence goes on from NC_056725.1 coordinate 1,416,446,128, forward strand.
TTCTCTCCTGGCAGGAATTGTGCTTGCAGATGAGCTTGATAGTTTAGAGCTGTGTTCCACAAGGTCATGGCTTGTCTGCAGAGGGGATAAGAGTGAGTGTCCCCTTGCTTGTTTATGTACCTCATAACTGTGGTGTTGTCGGTCTTTAGTAGTAGTTGTCCTGGATGCAGAAGGTCCTTGAAGGCTATAAGAGCATTTTGTACAGCTAGCATCTCTTTTTGATTGATGTGAAGATGCCTTTGTTCTGAGGGCCACTTGGCCTGAATACATTTTCCTGCCATGTGTGCTCCCCAGGCATAATCTGATGCATCTGTTGTCAGTGTTTGCCTGGCTGTGGGTTGAGTAAAAGGCTGTCCCTTGTTGAGGTGACAAGCTTGAGCCCACCAAGAGAGATGAGTTTAAGAAAGGATCACTGGGAAAAAGGAATGAAGGTTGAACATTTTAAAACTTGGAATTTTTAGAAATTTGAGAAAGAACAAGTCCAGAACGGGTATCGATTTGCCCTCATTTCTGGGAGCAAGAAAAAGTTTGGAATAAAAGCATTCTCTCAACTGGTGAGGAGCATTAGGTACCACTGTAGTTTCCTCATATGCAGTCTGGCATATGGAATTAGTAGTATGCAAGATGCCATGTAACCCAAGGCCTACAGAATTTTTATTGCAGGGAGTTTGGTTCTTGTTGCCATCAATTGAAAATATTGAGTGAGTTGTCCTTGCTTGTCTGGTGTGAGATAAGCCATCTGGGCTGTTATATTCAAGCTCGCACCCAGGAATATTATCTCTTGTGAGGGCAATAGTTTTGATTTCTTTTCGTTTACTGTGTACCCTAGGCAACTTAACATTTTTACAAATGCCAGATGCTTTAGAAGAATGTCCTTGCTCTCTGCTTGAATCAGGCAGTCGTCCAGGTACGGATAAATCTGAATTCCTTTCTGTCTGCAAAATGCAATTACTGCTGGCAGGCACTTTGTGAAGACCCTGGGAGCAGTAGATAAGCCAAAGGGCAGTGCAGAGAATTGATAGTGCATTGAATCAGCTATGAATCTGAGGTATCGTCTGCAGTTTTGTCTGATAGGGACATGCAGGTATGCCTCCTTGAGGTCCAAGGTTATGAGCAAAGCTTCCTTGCCCAACATGGGAAGAAGCTGTTGTAGTGTCAACATTTTGAATTTCGGAACATCCAGGTAAGTGTTTACAGTGGAAAGATCCAGAATGGGCCTCCAGGCTTTGTCCTTTCTGGGAACCAGAAAGAGTCTAGAGTAAAATCCTTGTCCTTGCTCCTGTGGTGGTACATTCTGAATAGCTCTCATTTCCATGAAGTGCGGTAATTTGTTTTTGAGCCTCTGCCCATTGATTTGGTGGCAGAATTGGCATTCCTTTTAACCTTGGCAGAGTGTGAAAGTGGATCCTGTGACCTTGAGATACAATGTTGAAAACCCATTTGTCTTTGGTGATCATATGCCAATTGTGATAGAAAAGTACCAGTTTTCCTCCCAAGGGGGCTGCCAAGAAAGAGCTGTTTGGCAGCTGTAGTGGGAAGCCAATGGGGCTGTTTTCTATATGGTTGGGGCCTGTCTTCCCCTTCTTTCTGGCCTGATGCACCCCATTGTCGAGGCCTGTAAGGACCTTGTGGTTGACCTCTACCTCTTGGACGTCTGTATCTGCCCCTTTGAGGTCTGTCTGTAACTGGAAAGGACCAATTCTTTGTTGGCCAATTTCTGCTAAATCGAGGAGGCTGAACCTGTAAGAAATCCTTAACCATTTGCATAGATTTTGCCTTATCCTCCATTTTCTTTAATACCACTTCTGTCTTAACTGCAAAGGTGCATCCAATAGCTTTGCTTTAACATGAGCTGGTAAAGTCTGCTCTTTTAACCAAGCAGGTCTTCTAATGACAGAACCTGTAACTGCTGCTCTACAGGAGGCCTCTAAAGAATCAAAACCACATTGCAAAGTATGTTTTCCCACTTGTTCAGCTGCATGCAATAAATCCTGCATTTTCTTAAAATTAAGAGGATCCGAATCTGGAAGCATTTTTTGTTTCAACTGAGACATCAAAAATTGCTGATATTTTAGCATGTGAAACTGGCAATTTAAGGCCCTCATTGCTAAAGTTGCAGACGTATATACCTTCTTACCCCATCTGTCTAATGCTCTGGAATCTCTGTCAGAGGGGACTGGATTCTTTGCTGATGAGGCCTTAACCCCTTTGGGTCCCTGAGAAATAGTTTCAGGGTCAGCAACAGGGCTTTTATGTAGAAATTTGTGAGTCAGGGACTCTGTAGTATCTGTCAGGCTCAACTGGGGCTGGAGGCAAAGAATCAGGATTTAAGCTGGATTCAGTATACACATCATGCACAATATCTAACACTGGCGGAATAGCAAGGGGTCTGTGTTGAGGTAATAAAAGGAAGTCTCTGAGCCTTTTCTTGGATTCTGAGTAATCCTGGCCTTCCCAATGGAAATGCTCCCTCATGGTATGTAGGGTTTCCCCAAAGGAGTAGTCCTCAGGCGGAGAGGCTGATGGAATTGATTCCTCAGCATCAGAATCCTCATAAGTGGGTAAAGAGTATCCTAGGTCTGAGGATGGATACCTGGTCGGATGAGTCATAGTCTGCATCCTGTCTAGGCCTTTTATCAGGAGGGGGATGGGACCCCCTGATCAGAGTGATTAGGTCTTCGGCCATTTTGAGCATTTGTTTCTTAGGCATGGAGGCCTGTCCTGGAGAATGCTGTATTTGTTTCTTTGTTTTTAAAGGAGGTTTAGACTTCGCAGAAGATTTAATGCTCAACTGAGTAGGTCTGAAAACACCCTCTGAAGCTACGGGTTGTTCAGCTACTCCAGATCCCTCTGAAGGGATAGTTTTGGTAGGCTGAAAATCTTGTGCGTCTGAAGGCCCAGCCATCTCCACGTGGGAGTCAGAGGCGGCCTGTGGTTCTACAGAAGCGGTCATCAGGGGCTGCGAAGGCGCCTCGCTGAAAACCGGAGAACCGGCGACTGGCCTAGAAGAGGCTTCGTAGTCAGTTTTGGGCCTCTGATGCCTATCCTTGTCTTTGCGCTATTTATGTATTCCGGTCGTCGGAAGTTCCAACGGCATGGTGTAATTGAATTTTCTGCCAAAATAATGTCGGGCAAAATCAAACAGACGTTTAATAGTGCACTTGTTAAACCTAGCACAAAACCGACAACCAGTGACGTCGTGGTCTGGGCCTAGGCATGGGATACAATAAGAATGGAAATCCTTATGAGGGACTTGCTTCCCACAAGAAATACAGTTACTAACTTTTACTGACATCGGTCTGAGGCAAGAAAAAAAGTTTCCCCAACGGGGTACTTAGCTTTGTAGAAGACTTCGGTTCTAGATTCGGAATGAAAATCTCAGGAGTCGGCTGACTGGCACTTCTGAACTGCTTTTGCTTCAGGCACCGCGCGGCAAGAAAGACTGAAGAAAATGGCGTCGACTGCATCTTATATACCCCTGTCACACTGACGTCAGGGAGGAGGCGACAGCAACAGACGCCGGACCAAGACTTTGGAACTCAGGCCGACTATGGAACCGCCTGACAGCAGGATAACCCAAGTGTAATGACTGCAGCAGTGTAACATGATGAACATCGAGGGTGGACAGAATTAGGAATAAGTATATTAGAGGGTCAGCCCAGGTTGGACGGTTTGGAGACAAAGCCAGAGAGGCGAGATTACATTGGTTTAGACATGTGCTGAGGAGGGATGCTCGGTATATTGGGAAAAGGATGCTAAGGATGAAGCTGCCAGGTAAAGAGGAAAAGAGGAAGGCCTAAGTTAAGGCTTATGGATGTGGCGAGAGAAGACATGCAGGTGGTTGGTGTGATAGAGAAAGATGCAGAGGACAGGAAGAAAAGGGAACAGATGATCGGCAGTGGCGACCCCTAATGGGAGCAGCCGAAAGAAAACGTCCCAAAAATCCCAATCACATTAATGACTATACAAACATTAGTTAAAAAAGGCTTCTGTGACTTTACATCATAGTTCTGAAATTGTTTCAAAAAGCTACAAAATATTTACTCCAAACAGCTTAATAAAAGAAAAACTCTTACTGTATCGACACAAATCCTATTTATGCCTTTTAACATGCACAGGACACACATTTTAAATTTCAAATTTTAATAAAAAAGTCTATAAATAAGTAAACATATGCAAATAAATTTAAAAACTTTGCACATACAAATTTTAACAAACACATCTTGAACAGGTATTTTTGTAAAAGCAAATTTCGGCTGAAAAATAATCCATTAATATACATAGGTAAATACTAGACTAGTTGCCCTTGTGGGCCATTTTAAGCCTGGCCCATTTTGATACAAGGTGAGAACCAAATCCTGTACCATGTGTCTGAAGACCTTAACCACTATGCCAACCAGATAACTCATCAAAATTGAGAGAATCATACCCAGTACTACAGGGTGAGTTTTAGTTGATAGTTTTAACCCTCTCAGCTAAAAAGAAATATACCTGATAATTTTGTTTAACCACTAATGATTACAGAACAAAGCAATGGTACCTAAACAGTGCTACAGTAGTTTTAAATTAAAATATATTGGTTTACACAAAAAAAAAAAGATACGAAAGTAGCAATTTCAACTAGTTGCAAAAAAATCAATGTTCTCAAAGTTACAATCAAGTCAAAATACTGTTATCTCAAAAGAACTTCTAAAACGACTGAAGACAGACAAAATAATTCAGCAGATGATTTTTTGCTACAGATATATAAACTGATTAAACAAAAATAGAAAATATACTTACAAATCCTAGTAAACAGCACTCATTTAAAATATTACTTAAAACAACCGTGACAATAGTCAAATTCTTTACAAAAAATAAATACTGATCCATAATTTTTAGTGTCCAAATCAAAGTATATAACCACCATAATAAACACTACACTTGTTTGTCCAACATCATCATCAGTACTGCTTTAGAAAGAATACCACAGTCCTATTTCTCTTTTCCCATGAGAGCACTGTATAGCTGCATCCTGTAATAAGTTTGGAAAACAGTCTAAGGAAGAGAATACTTCCTTTTTGAGGCAGTGCTCGCAGAATAACTTCGGCCACCGATTAGAAATAGTACTATAGAAGGGTACCCTAATTATGGATGAAGGCCTTTTCAAGAACCTGTTAGTGTTAATGTATGTCAAGATTTTCTGCAGAAAATACAGTTCTTTCCATAAACAGTCTATATTGTACCTTCGTTCTCTTAATATCGTGACCACTATGATGAGCGTCGGCTATGGTCCTTACCTCCTGCAATGCTGTTGCCAATATCTGCGGTCTAATAGCTCCTGCAATATAAAAGTTTGAAGCCCACCACTGGTAACAGTTAATATGCAAAATGAAAAAGACCTTAAGGCTGTACAAAAGTAGTGTGCATTGCTGCCTTGGGTAATGAGCAAAGACATTGTGTCTTTCGGCTTTTCCCGGTTAGGGGTCGCCACAGCGGAACTCCGGTCCGCTAATGATTGGCAGTTGATTTTTACATACCAGCTTGCCAGGCCTGACGCACAACCTTCAACGAAGGTACGCCCACTCACGCAAGTCTCCACGCAGAAGATGCTCTGGCTGAGAATCGAACCAGACAGCGTCTTACTGTGAGGCGGCAACGCTACCGCAGCACCACCACCGCGGGCTTGTAATAAGCAAAGACATACCACAGCAAAATCAACTCTACGCTGCACAGCTACAACCTGGTTGCAATTCCTGGTTTCCTAGTATTTCACCCATCTGGAGACTGAGCCCAATGCCTTCCAGTGCAATCTTGCCAATAATAGTACAAATGTAAACAAAATATTATTTTGCACAGTGTATTTTTCTAGAATGCAAGGAGTGAATGCTCTTCAGTAGCAATGAGCACCTTTCCTAAGGTTACGCTTAGTCAAAATTAAAAACAAAAACATTTTACTAATTACCCTTGAAAACAGGCAACTCGTAGATATTTAACTGGTAACAATTAACTATATGCAATCATCCCTCAATGAGTAAACACTACATAGTTGGAGTTGCACTGAGAAAAAAGTAAACCCTTAACGTAATAAATCAGTCACAAAAAATGCGAACAACATTTACCTGAAACAAGTTAAAATGTGCTCTCTTTCCAAATAAATATACAAACAGTTTGGAACTTATGTAAGAAACTAAAACATAAAACATTTAGACTCACAAATGCTTAACATCTAAACTAAAAACTACCAGATTTTCGTTAAAAGCTGCACTGTGCCCTTACAACTTCAGAATATGTCAAAACAGAATTTTGAGTCTTTACAGGCAGTACATATTGAATTCTGATTAGAAGGGTATCGGTCAGTAACTACTGTACCTTTTCTTCTTCTTTTGGCTTTTCCTGGTTAGGGGTCGCTACAACGGATCACCTGTCCGTCTATGATTGGCAGTGGAGTTTTACGGTGCCGAGTTGCCAGTCCAGCGCCCAACCTTCCACAGAAGGCACAAACACACTCACACCTAGGGCCAATTTAGAGTATCCAATCCAACTACAACATGTCTTTAGGATGTGGGAGGAAACCGGAGCACCCAGAGGAAACCCATGCGACCACAGGGTGGACATGCAGACTCCGCACAGAAGGCACCCCAGCCGAGGATCAAACCAGAGAACCTCTTGCTGTGAGGAAAACTACTGTACCTTTTCTACATATCTGAATTATCAGTCGTTTCCTCTATTAATGATTCCCCAAACATGATCTCCTTGGCTTTAGTTTGAATTTTAGATGATGTCCTGACCTTTCAATGGCATACTTTGGAGAGACTCCCAAATAAGCTACTAACCAAGTAAGCAGTCACATCATCATCACACCAACTGAACAGCTTCTTCAACCAGTATGCTTGCAACGCTGCACACGTTTATGGAATGAAATTTAGTTTTACTCAACCTGCAGTACATTTTTATTGCGACAAACAGTTATACTTGCACTGAAAGGCAGAATGCAGCTTCCTTTATAAAGTACAGCAGAGAGTTGATTATCCAAACTAACTGGGACCTAGGGTAGTTCGGATAATCAAACTGTTCTGATAATCAAACATATAATTGAACCGAATAAAAACCTTCTAAAATCCTGTTTCTTTCTGCATGCAAGAATACACTAACAATTCAGCGATTTCAGTGGACAATAAAGAATATTTTTCACACACGAGCTGGCTAGAAGTTCAAAAAATATGCTCAAGCGAATATGTATAATGTTTATGTACTCAGACTTTCTGATTCTCCCTTCCCAAAAACTTTGGAAGGCTGGTTCAAGATAATTGATGGTTTGGATAATCAACTCTGTACTGTACAGATTAATCACACTTCTAATTTAATACAGCTCTAACACAACTAATTCATTTTTCATATGTCCTAGTTTATTACAGTTCTCCTCACAACCACATCCTGCAAGTTTAATATTTAATATTACTTAGTCACAACACCTGAGAAGCAGTGGGAATTCAGAGTAAGAAATTCTACCACAAATTACTCTCTTGGTCTTGCACTGTTCAAAATATGTAGAACGATTTTAAGTCTTCTCAAAAGAACTGCAAGAGAAAGGCTCAGTAAGACTGTTTGAAAATATATCCCTTCAGTTCTGGATCTTAAACTGTGAGACCCTGGATTCTGCATCATATATAGCACATTATCCATCATCTTAGCTTTCACAAACTTTAAAAAATAAGTACTTTTTAAAAAATCTGTAAGTCTAGAAAATTTGCTCCAAGTGCCTGTTTTCCAAACTCCCAACACCAAGTTAGCATATCTAATAGCCATGACAATACCATTCATTCAATGGTAATATTTTTTAATTTTATATTGTAAAATTTCTGCAAAACAGTGCTGTATTTAAATTCTGATAAAGCACTGATCTTAGTCAGATTTCTTAAGTCTAAACGACTTTCGTGTGGAATGAAGGCACACACATTCCCTGCATCAGCAGTAACGGGAATTTTGTCTGAAATGGACATTCTTTAAACATTTTTCAAAAAATGTCACGAGTCCCTGATAGAACTTGGAATTCTAGGTTCTCACACTTTTTAAAACTGAATCCACATAAACTACTCAGATTTTTGTTCTAGTGTCCCTGGTTTAAATAATGGGTCTGAAGGATGATGATAATAAATCTGTGCATGTCTTGGATTTTCAGACATTGATGAGTTTTTAAGAAAGGGAGGCCACGGTGGCGCAGCAGTTCGCATTGCCGCCTCACAGCAAGAGGCTCTCCGCACAGAAGGCACCCCAGCCGAGGATCAAACCGGAGTCTGCATGTCCTCCCTGTGGTTGCGTGGGTTTCCTCTGGGTGCTCCGGTTTCCTTCCACATCCCAAAGACATGCTGTAGGTGATTTGAATACTCTAAATTGGCCCTAGGGGTGTGTGCGTGTGTGTGTGTGTGTGTGTGTGTGTGTGTGTGTGTGTGTGTGTGTGTGTGTGTGTGTGTGTGTGTGTGTGTGTGTGTGTGTCTTCTGTGGAAGTTTGGGCGCCGGGCTGGCAATTAGACACTGTAAAACTCCACTGCCAATCTTGAGCAGACAGGTGATTCGCTGTGGCAACCCCTAACCAGGGAAAGCCGAAAGAAAAAGATGAAACCCCATCATCTTAGCTTTCCTCCCCCACCCATATGAATGCTACTACCCTTAAATTGCAACACCATTCAAGAACTGGAAAAAAAAAAAAAGTGTTCATTATATCTTGCTCTTCTCTGCAGTACTAGTGCTTCAGGTTCACTTGTTTTAATAATATATGAGAGTTTGTTTTAACTCCAAAAGAGCCTAATTTTAACTGTCAGCCTGACCTTTTTTCTTTCAACAGCTCTTGCTTCAATGGTGCACTCTCTCTCTATAATATAACCCAACCTGTGAATCAAGGGCTTCTTAGACTGTTTCTGCACAGCGCACATTAGTATTTCTCTTCAGTGACTTAATCCAATTAACTAAGTTGTACAACTTTCATGGTGCAATTTAAATGTTACTCTAGTGGCAGCACATTAACTGTATACTTCAGTTATGTATTCAAATTGTAATCTTCAGCATTTGGACTCCCATCCCCTTAGAGTTCTCCTTGGATCATTCATCTTTACTGTAACAGGAGGTGATCAACTAAAAGCTACACAAAGTGCAGTTGCCCCATCTCACAAATGCCAGGACAAATTACATTCAGAAACAAAATAACACTTTGATTGGACAGAAAGATGCTAGGACCTTGTGACAGAAAAATAAATAAGGAAACTGCGATACTGAAAAGTTTCTTGCCTTTGAACTACACTTATGTGATAAAGTGATGAGAAAATAAGAAAAACCCCAGGATAATGATGGTACACTGTAGAATGGAGCCATCCTTTCTTGAGCTTGATGTGATGCACTCATTGCTCATGGCACATACATTTTATAGCACAAAATGCAATGCCATATAAAATAAGACTTTTTATAAACATTTTAACAGAAATAAAACTTCTCAATTCCATTACCTTATGATAAAAAGCTAACACTAAATGTATACAGTTTTCACTTTTGCTTAAATGCACAGACTTGGATACACTTCCTGCTCTAGCTATTCTAAATCAAATTTCTATACACTACTCATACTTGTTATATATATATATATATATATATATCTATAAATATATATATTTACTTGAAGAGACTTCACCCATAACTGCGTGCATTATTGCCTAAAACTGAAGCCACACGATTTTGATGTAGTCTACAATGTTTTATCTATGTTTGTAACCCTACTGAAAACTGCATATTATACTCATCGCTAAATGTTTCTATTGTTCCTAATGTATTTTGTACTCTGCTTTCTGGAGCTTTTCTCCCCGGGCATCCGCTGAAAATGGACATATATCCAGTCAGACTTTCCCGGTAAACAAATGTAAAATAAAATAAATAAATATATATTTATTTATATGTGTATATATATATATATATATATATATATATATATATATATATATATATATATATATATATATATATATATATAATATATAATATATATATATATATGTGTGTGTGTGTGGAAGACAGGAGTTTTTAACAATGAAATGAAGCAAAAAATATTTTTAATAAGAAACTATTCACATTTTTAAATAACACACTATCCACAAGAATTAGAAGACAAATTAAGAATTTTAAGCACAGAAAGAGAATAAAAAAAAATATCAGCAAGCACTAGGTGGAGCTCAAATACAAGTTTCTTCTTATTGTGATCACTTAACAGTAACAGAAATTAGTCTATGTTGCTTACTTTTCCCTGGCTTGATAGCACAGTGGCTTAAGTCACAGGATTACTAACTGGTAGACCTAGGATCATAACCTAGCTGTGAAACAACTGGGTAGCAGGAGTATCTGCATAGAAGAAAGGCCTGGCAATTTACTTCCATAATACACCAAGAAAATTTATGTCTATATTAGAACGACGAAAGATTAAATTGTCGAAGCGCCTAAACACCAAAAATGCTGCACCTCCCCAAAATAATATATATATATATATTTATATACATATATATATATATCTATCTATCACACACACACTAACTCCAAGATCGCATTACAGCGAGGAAAGGGCAAATATTCTGATCTTCACTGTACTGCGATCTTACAAAAAGCATGTCGAGGTCCAGCATTTTCGGCGTTTAGTCGCTTCGACATTTTAATTTTTTGCTGTTCTAATATAAACCCGAAAACTCTACGCAGTCTTCCCATGAAGTCTACTTCAACTCTGGGGCAATTTATTTATTTATTTTTTTTGCTTTTACTGTAGATTCATTAGGTATACAAAATACTACTGCTGAAAAATGGAATTTACATTCTGCATTTCCTGACATAGTTTGAGCTTTTGGAAATGTCTATTTTTATAAATACAAAAAGCAGCAAATGTGAGGAACATTTTTGATGGTGAAAGCAAATCAATGCATACAGGTTAGCTGGCTGGGCACTTGTAAGAACATGGATTGAAATTATTGTAGGTTTATTTTATATGGCCCATCTCCGAACTGTTGAGAAACACCTAATGCCTGCTAATGTTTATGCTGTTCAGTGTTCCAGTCGCCACACTGCAGCCATAATGGCAGAATGTCGAAAAAAACATTTATGAGCGTATTTAAGGGATTAAAAATCATAACAATAATGCTCTAAAAACATACAAAAATGCATTACAGATAAGAGGCTATTTTTATGCATGTTTTTGACAATGTGTAACAAGTGCATAATGACAGGAATGTGGAAAAAGAATTAGATTTCAGAGAGTTTAAAAGGTATGTTTTGTTAAATGCATCAAAACTACCAGGATTGGATTATTAAGTAATTTTAGATGCATGTTAAATCTAATAATTTACTTTTTCTTAAGTAAATAATTTAATAGGTCTAATTTTATTTTTAATGGTTCCAATATCACATGTTGCCACTTTGACTGTGATATTACATAGGTTCATAGGTAGGTACTAGGCTATCAGCCGAAGGGCCTATGCAAGCCTAGCCAACAAGGTTCCCTGGCTTACGCCACCCAAGAAAATAATTTTCCTGCGTCACTGACGAGCAGAGACACAGAAGTGATCCCCGGGGTGTATTTCCTATTTCCCATCCACTCAAGATTTTTCTTGAGTGCTAATGAAGAACTTTGCTTGACATAGATGGGTAGCCTGTTCCAGAGTATGGGAAGTCTCTGGGACAGGAATCTATCCCTCCAGCATGTCCTGTTTATTGTGGTGACAAGGTTCAGGTCCCTAGAGTGTGTAACTCGGAGGGAATGGGATTTCTTTAGGTGTAGCATGTCCAACAGCTCTGGGTTTGACATAGCTTTATATGTTAGGCAGAGATAACCTCTGAGTAGGCGATATGCTACGGAGTAAAGCTGGAGTTTTTTGAGGCGGTCAGTGTAGGGCATTTGTTTGAGTCCGGTAATCCTCTTTGTGAGGTACTTCTGTGGCCTTTCCAGCTGCTGCAGATGTCTTGTGAGGTACATTCTAAAAGGGGCGTTGTACTCTACAATGGGTCTAATGAGTGATGAGTAGAGGGTAACGATGACCTCTTTTTTCCTGGATGAGAACCATTTTAAGATGAGGTGTGCCACGTAGAAGGTCTTCCTGACTACTATGGCGATGTGACTATCAAAGGAGAGACTACTGTCCACCTGGGTCCCAAGGTCTCGTATCGCGCATTCAGTGTTAAGTAGATTGCTGCCTATGTGGTAGTTCATGGGTACAGAGTTTTTACCAAAGGGGATGACACTGCACTTTTTGGCATTGAGCTAGAGGCCATGGCTCTGACACCAGGCATCTGTCTCAGCGAGGCCCTTCTGTAGGATGTTCACATCATTTGGGGACTTGACTATGGCTCCTAGTTTGCAGTCATCTGCAAACTTCGTTAGCCAGAGGCCTTCTGTGTTAGCCTGTACTTCAGAGAAGTAGATACCAAACAGGAGCGGGCCCAGGACGGAACCCTGTGGTACTCCACTTGTCACTGGTTTGAGGTCAGATTTGGAGTATGCAACTTTTACAGTGTGGGTTCTGTCAGTGAGCCAGTTGGCAACTCATCTTGTGACGTAGGGATTTATGCCTAGTTTATTGAGTTTAGCTATAATTCCAGAATGGGGGATGGTGTTGAAAGCTTTGGCGAGGTCAAGATAGGCTGTGTGAGCCACTTTACCCTCATCTACAGCTTTGGTGACTGCCTCAAAGTCGTCGATCAGGTTCAGGGGGCATGATCTGCCTTTCACAAATCCGAATTGGGTGGGATCGAGAGTTTGGAGGTTACCAATGTCTTTGTTTATGAGTTCCATGATGATACGTTCCATGGCCTTGCAGACCAGGCTCGTCAGGCTAATAGGTCTATAGTTCCCGGGATCAGTGGTGGCTCCCCCTTTGTGGAGTGGGATAACTGTTGCTGTGTGCCATTCAGTGGGCACAAAGCCTGATGCGAGGCTATTATTGAACATGGTGCTTAAGTGGGGAGCCAGTTCATTCTGAAGTTCATGTAAAACTCAGCCTGGGATGTTGTCCGGTCCCATGGATGCTGTGTTTTTGGCTTTAGAGAGTGCAGCTTTCACCTGCGTAGTTGTGATTACAGGGACTCTACTAGTGTTACAAGACAAACTTCTTTAATACTGCATATTGTACTTAGGTTGACTATCTGGATTTTTACATTATAGTAGAGTAAACAACACTATTTCTTAGAGGAAATGGTCAACTGTACACATTTCTGAATTTGTATTTGGTCAGGGATTTACTGTACAAATATGTAAAGTCTAAAGTTTAGAGAGAGCTGTACATTTGATGGGTGTCCAGACAACAATGTCAGATGTTTTACAAGGATTTGTTAACAGAAATATTTAACATTTAAAACTGCAAGACATAAAATCCAATTTTGGAGGGTTGGAACTTTCATGGTTGCTCAGCTTAGAAACGTGGGAAAACTGCACTCTTGACATGGACTCAACCCCTTGTTTCCCCATTTTGTACTAGTGGTCGGGGTGTCGCATCAACAGTGACCGTCACTTTGAACAAATAATGGACATAAATATTTCAAATCAACACTGTGATTAACTGCTAGTGATCATGAAGATAAGTCACCCCAACAAGTGGTTACAGACAGTGGATCAGGCATTACACTGCCTGCCTGTTAGCTGTGGTAAGGTTAGTGGGCTGGATATTAAGGTCATACACTGATGATGCATTATCATAATGCCACACATTTGAAAATGTTAACTTCTTGTTGTCCCTGTCTAGTTTGCATAATATTTAAAATACTGCATATGTTTAAGACTGAAACTCGATATTTAAAGGTGGACATGGTTAACAATGTAGTCTAAAACACTAGCAATTCTACTGAATATTTAATCAAAACATTCTAACTCGGAAATTAAAAAAATGTACAAGACATTAAAGTTCCCCATTTAACTTACGGTATGTACTGCAGTACACAAAGTGCAGCTGTGCTTCAAGGCAGGAAACAAAACAGCCTGCATGACAAGTCTCTATCAACTACCGATTCAAATATATTACATAACAAATACTACATATTTAACCTGCACTAACAGAAGGCAAGATTTACTCTGCCAAATGAGACTGTAGGCTTAGAAAACAAATCTCAGCCATGGTGCTTCAATGACAGACAACCAAGAGCTTACTTTGCAACTACCTTCCACAGAAATTTCAGAAATAAAACATTAACAAATTTTTCTGCAAAAAAATGTCATCCCCCTTTGGGAAAAACCCAGTCCCCATGAATTACCACATCAAAGGTAGTCCGCTGAACACAGAAGGCATCATAATAGAACTGGGAACACAGGTTGACAGCAAAGTACAGTTTTGTACCTACCATAAATGTAGATGTCCGATAGATATGCAACTGCAGTCATAACATATGGGTTGTCCTGCCTCAGGCAGCCCTCGGTCGGCCGAATTCCAAAGTCTGGGTCCGGCGTCGGCTGGTGTCGCCTCCTCTCCGATGTCACAACGGCTGGAGTATAAAGGCATCGGCCGACGCCATCTTCTTCAGTGTTTCTTGCCCCAGATGCCAGGTGCCCTCCTAGGAAGGCTAAATTTGGTAAATGGATAAAAATAATCCAAACATGCACAACAGTAATAAACAGATACACCATAGGAAATACCCCCAGCTAATGGGATAAGGGGTAGGGACTCAAAAAAGAAGGATACAGAGGGGTAGGAGGGTGGGAAAATCCGACTGCAGTTGCATATCTATCGGACATCTACATTTATGATAGATACAAAACTGTACTATGTCCTTCAAGGATGCAACTGCAGTCATAACATATGGGTTGAATACCATAGCCAAGCTGGGAGTGGATGGATCCATGATAAGGATGGTGTAGCTAAAATCCCCTGCAGGACTGCCGAAGCAAAGCCTGCTCGGGATCTGGAGTATAAAGGCAGGTTGTAGTGCTTGGTAAATATATGCACGGAGCTCCATGTAGCAGCCTCTAAAATGTTCTTTGTTGCCACTCCTCTTAAGAAAGCTGTGGAAGTGGCTAAAGCTCTGGTGGAATGTGGCCTAATATTGGCAGGCACACCTTTTCCACGGAATGAATAGCAGAATCTGATGCAATGTCCAATCCATCTTGAAATTGTTTGTTTGGAGATTGCTTTTCCTTGTATTCCAGCAGCATAGGCTACAAACAGTTGGTCAGACTTTCTGGTGGCTTTAGTTCTGACCAAGTAGTAACGCAGTTGTCTGTGTATGTCCAAAGTATGCAGTAGTTTTTCCCCCTTGTTTTGAGGATTGGGGAAGAATGTAGGCAGGTGAATAGCTTGATTTAGAGACACCCTGGAAATAACTTTTGGCATGAATGTAGGATTTGTTCTTAGAGAAACTCTGTCTTGATGAAAAATGATGAAGGGAGGCACTGCCATGAGTGCCTGAATCTCCGAAACTCTTCTTGCAGATGTGACTGCCAATAAAAAGACAGTCTTCCATGAAAGAAATTGAATTTCTGAAGTTGCTGCTGGTTCAAATGGAGGAAGAGTTAATTTTTCCAACACATAATTGAGGTCCCATGCAGGTACTGGCTGTCTTCTGGGAGGTTTGATATTCTTTATTCCTCTTAGAAACTGTCGTAGCAAAGGATGTGAAAACACTGGAGGGTCACAGTTGTATCTTGCTGAGATTGCTGAGGCATGAATCTTTATTGAAGAGTATGAGAGTCCAGTATGAAACAGTTCTGCCAAGTATTCTAATATCTGAGGTATACTCGGTAATGTTGTGTCCTGACCCCTATTGGCATTCCAGATGCTGAATCTCTTCCACTTGGCCGAATAGGTTTTTCTGGTGGAAGGTCTGCGTGCTTCCAGCAAGATCTCTTGAACTGATTTGGAAAGAGAGTTAGGTGGAGAAATCATGGTAGCCTCCAGGCTGTCAGGTGTAATGTTTTCAGGTCTTGATGTACAGTCCTGTAATTGTGTTGTGTTAAGAGCAGGGGCCATAGGGTCAGAGGCCATGGTTTGGTCCAAGTTATGGTCAATAGCAATGGGTACCAGTGTTGCCTTGGCCAGTCCGGAGCTATCAAGATGCCTGTTGGTTGTTCTGCTTTGATCTTCAGTATCAGCTTGGTCAGCAGAGGCAGAGGAGGGAATGCATAAATTTTCAGAGAATTCCAGCTGAAGGAGAGAGCATCCGTTTTCCAGGCTAGAGGATGGTGAGTCCTTGTGCAGAACTTTTCCAGGTGATGATTTAAGTGGGAAGCAAAGAGATCTACGTCCGGTCTTCCCCATGTCTTCGTCAGTTGAGAGAAAATGTGAGGGTGCAGCATCCATTCGTGTGGATCCATAAAATTTCTGCTCAGCTGGTCCGCCAGTACATTGTCCTTGCCTGGTACAAACTGGGATTGTAAATGTATCTTCAGGCTCAGAGATTTTTCCCAGAGAAGCATTGTTAGTCTGCAGAGGGGATAAGAATGGGTGCCTCCCTGCTTGTTTATGTACCACATGACAGTGGTGTTGTCTGTCCTTATTAGCAAATGCCCTTGTTGTAGTGATTTTTCGAAAGTTTCAATTGCATATATCACTGCCAACATCTCCTTTTGGTTTATGTGCAGATGCCTTTCCTTTGGCGTCCAAAAACCTTGAATGCATCTGTCCTCCATGTGCACCCCCCATCCATGGTCTGAGGCGTCTGTTGTAATCGTTTGGCCTGCTTGAGGTCTGTTGAAAGACATGCCTTTGTTTTGCTGACTGGCTTGAGCCCACCATAAGAATTCCTTTTGCAGACATGGAATAAGTGGGATTATGTCCTCTAGGCTTTGGTTGTGTTGAGACCATAAGTTTTTTAAATACCATTGCAGCTTTCTCATATGAAGTCTTGCCAAAGGTATCAGAAGGATGCAAGATGCCATGAACCCCAGGGCCTGCAGGATTTTCCTTGCAGTCAGCTGGGAGAGTTTTGCTAGGCCTTTAAAGTACTCTGGTAAATGCTGCTGCTTTTCCTCTGTGAGGTAGGCCATTTGGTTTTCTGTGTCCAGTTTGGCTCCTAGGAAGATAATCTGTTGGGATGGCAGTAGTTTTGACTTTTGAATGTTGACTGTGTATCCCAAGGCCTGCAGTAGATGCATGACATAGTCCAAATTTTCTTTTAAGGTTTCTTTGTTGTCTGCTTGTATGAGGCAGTCGTCCAGTTAGGGGTATATTTGAATCGCCTGCAGTCTGCAGTGTGCCACTACTGATGCCAAGCATTTCGTGAACACTCTGGGCGCAGTAGATAAGCCAAACGGCAATGCTGAGAATTGATAATGCTCTGTCCCTGCAAGAAATCTGAGGTATCTTCTGCAGCTTTGTCTGATTGGGACATGCAGGTATGCCTCCTTGAGGTACAGAGTGACCAGCCAAGACCCCTTGCCCAGCATGGGAAGGAGTTGCTGCAACGTCAGCATTTTGAACTTTGGCACCATGAGAAAAGTGTTTAGAGTTGACAAGTCCAGTATGGGTCTCCATTTGTTTTCTTTTCTTGGAACAAGGAACAATCTTGAATAAAATCCCTGGCCCTGCTCCTGAGGAGGAAAGTACAGTTTTGTACCTACCATAAATGTAGATGTCCGAACTGGATAGCATCTGCAGTCATAACAACTGGGTTGTCCTGTCGTCAGGCAGCCCTTCAGTCGGCCGGATTCCAAAGTCCGGGTCCGGCTTCGGCTGATGTCGCACTTCACCCGACGTCATCTCTGTTGGTCTTCGGGTATAAAGGCATCAGCCGACGCCATTTTCCTCAGTGTTTCTTGCCCCAGATGCCAGTAGCCCTCTTGAAGGCTAAAATTTAGATAGATGCCAATGTTTCCAAAAAGATAGAGGTAAACACAAAAATAAGCATGTATGCACATATATACAAACAAATACACCATAAAAGACTCCCCCCCCCCCCCCACCAGCTAGCTATTAGGAGGGTAAACACCCTTGGAGTACCACAGAGGGGAAGGAGGGAGGGTAATCCTGACTGCAGATGCTATCCAGTTCGGACATCTACATTTATGGTAGGTACAAAACTGTACTATGTCCTTCATGGATGCATCTGCAGTCATAACAACTGGGTAGAATACCATAGCCAACAAGGGGAGGAGGATAAAACTAGATTATGGTGTGTTTAGGATCCCTTGCAGTACAGCAGTGGCAAACCCTGCTCGGGATCTGGAATATAGAGGCAAATTATAATGCTTGGCAAATGTATGCACGGAGGTCCAAGTAGCCGCCTCAATAATGTCTTTGGTTGCCACTCCTCGTAAGAAGGCTGTGGTAGTGGCTGTTGCCTTTGTAGAATGAGGTCTTATGTTCTGTGGAATTGGTTTTCCATGGAAGGCATAACAGAATCGTATGCAATTTCCTATCCATTTGGAGATTGTCTGTTTGGAAATAGCTTTTCCTTCCCTTCCTGTTGCATAGGCTACAAAAAGTTGGTCAGTCTTTCTGCTACTTTTTGTTCTGTCCAAGTAGTAGCGTAGCTGTCTATGTACATCCAAGGTATGCAATATTCTTTCCCTCTGTTTTGTGGGTTGGGAAAGAAGGTAGGAAGGTGGATTGCCTGGTTTAAAGACACTCTGGATACCACCTTAGGCATAAATGTAGGATTAGTCCTCATGGACACTCTATCTTGGTGGAAGATTAGGAAGGGTTGCACTGCCATTAAGGCCTGTAGTTCTGAAACCCTCCTTGCTGAAGTAATTGCCAGTAGGAAAGCAGTTTTCCATGACAGGTGTTGTAGGTCTGCTGTTGCTGCTGGTTCAAAGGGTGATAGTGTCAATTTTTCTAGCACAAAGTTTAAGTCCCAAGCTGGTAATGGTGGTTTCCTTGGAGGTTTTACATTCTTGATTCCTCTGAGGAACTGCCTGAGCAAAGGGTGAGAAAAACAGGTGGATCAAAGCTGTATTCTGCTGAAATAGCTGATGCATGTATCTTGATGGAGGAGTAGGACAGGCCTGAATGAAGAAGTTCGCTAGGTACTCCAGAATGTTAGGCATATCTATGTTTGACACATCTTTTCCTCTTTCAGTACTCCAAATGACAAACCTTTTCCATTTTCCAGCATAGTTTCTTCTTGTTGAAGGTCAGTGCTTCAAGAATAATGTCTCTAACTCTTTGGGAAAGTTCTGGATTAGCTGCTGCTATGTGATGTTCCATGCAGTCAGTTGCAACGCTTTTAGGTTTGGATGTATGATGCTGTAGTTGTTCTGAGTTAACATCAAAGGCATCAGGGTATTGGCCACATATTGTTCCCGAGACATGCTCCTCAGCAGTGGGTACCAGTGTTGTCTTGGCCAGTTTGGAGCTATCAGGATTATCCTTGGACGTTCTTCCTTGATTTTTAGTAATACCTTGTGTATCAAGGGAAGAGGTGGGAATGCATATGCTGTTAGGCCTTTCCAGCTGAAGGAGAGCGAATCCACTTTCCATGCTAGTGGGTGGAATGTCCTTGTGCAGAATTTTTTGAGCTGGTGATTGGTATGTGATGCAAATAGATCTATCTGAGGCATTCCCCATTTCTTTGAGATGGTCTTGAAGATGTCCGGGTGCAGCTTCCATTCGTGGGCATCCGATGTGGTTCTGCTTAATATGTCTGCTAGAGTATTCTCTTTTCCGGTACAAATATTGCCTGTAACTGGATGTTGTAGCTGAGTGCCAGGGTCCACAGCTCCAAAGTCATTCTGCATAGGGGTATGAATGAGTGCCTCCCTGTTTGTTGATGTACCACATGACTGTGGTGTTGTCTGTCCTTATCATCAACTGGCCCTCTTTGAGAAATGGTCTGAACTTTTGGATTGCCAGTTTTACTGCCAGCATTTCTTTTAGGTTGATGTGCATGTGAAGTTGATCCTGTGTCCACAATCCTTGCACGCATTTGTCCAGCATGTGGGCCCCCCATCCTAGGTCTGAAGTGTCTGTTGTGATGGTCTGGCTTGCTTGACATCTGCGAAAGGGTAGCCCTGGGTTTGACTGGCATGCCTGAGCCCACCATAGGAACTCCTGTTTTAAGCATGGAATTAGTGGGATTTCTGTTTCTAGGCTGTGTCTGTGTTGAGACCATAAATTCTTTAGGTACCACTGTAGTTTTCTCATATGTAGTCTGGCAAGTGGAACCAAGATTATGCATGATGCCATGAAGCCCAAGGCCTGCAGTACTTTTCTTGCTGTTAACTTGTTCAGTTTTGTTAGTGCCAAGAAGTAAAGAGGGAGTTCTTTTGTTTTTCCTTTGTTAGGAATGCCATCTGTTTTACTGTGTCCAATTCCGCCAAGAATGTCCTTGTTTGGGATGGTATCAGCCTTGACTTTTGTAGATTGACTGTGTATCCCAGTGCTTGCAGCAAGTAAATGACCCTTTGTAAATCTGTTGTCAGCTTGCTTTTGTTGTCCCCTTGTAGCAGGCAGTCGTCTAGGTATGGGTAAATTTGAATTCTGTAGTCTGCAATGGCGATTACTGATGCCAGGCATTTTGTGAATACTCTGGGCAGTAGATAAGCCAAAGGGCAATGCTGAGAATTGATAGTGCTCTGATCCTGCAAGAAATCTGAGGTATCTTCTGCAGATTGGTCGAATGGGGACGTGCAGGTATGCCTCCTTGAGATCTAGAGTTACCAGCCAACACTCCTTGCCCAGCATGGGAAGAAGTTGCTGTAGGGTCAGC
The DNA here is from genome assembly GCF_019279795.1 of Protopterus annectens. Taxonomy (NCBI): domain Eukaryota; kingdom Metazoa; phylum Chordata; order Ceratodontiformes; family Protopteridae; genus Protopterus; species Protopterus annectens. Next base: position 1,416,466,759 of record NC_056725.1, read on the forward strand.
ATTTTGAATTTTGGGACAATGATGTATGTATTTAAGGCGGACAGGTCGAGAATTGGTCTCCAACTTTTTCCTTTCTTGGAACTAGGAATAGTCTGGAGTAGAACCCTTTCCTTGCTCTGCTGTTGGCACTCTTTCCACAGCTCTCATGTTTGCTAACTGCATTATCTGTTGTAGAGCCTCTGTTTTTTGATTTGGCGGTAGATTTGGCATTCCTCTTTTGACTGGTAAAGTGTGGAAGTGGAACCGGTAACCTTGATCTATGGTTTGTAAAATCCACTTGTCTTTTGTTATATAGTGCCAGTTCTTTGAAAATAAGGTTAATTTTCCGCCTAGGGGAGCTGCTATTTGTTCCCTGGTAGGCGGATTTAGGGTTAAGTCACTGTGGTTGAGTTGATGTAGTGGCAGAGGTTGTGTCTGTGCCTCTGTTGTTACCTTGCCACTGTCGTCCTCTGTAGGCACCTCCCCTGGATTAGTCTCTGCCTCTGGAACGTCTATTCCTGCCCCTTTGAGGTCTTGTGGAGTCAGGAAAGGACCAATTTTTGGCAGGCCAGTTCCTGCTAAACCTTGGGGGTTGAACCTGCAAGAAATCTTTAACCGTTTGAACAGATTTTGCCTTTTCTTCCATTTTCTTCATAACCTGCTGGGCAGGTGTACCAAACAAACTTGTCTTATCCATAGGAGCATCTAGCAACTTAGCTTTAACATGAACCGGTAGAGCTTGCTCCTTTAGCCATGCATGCCTTCTTATCACTGTGCCAGTCATGGCTGATCTAAATGAAGCCTCCAGTGCATCATAGCCACATTTTAAGGAATGGTTACTAACCTGTTGTATGTTATTTACCATTTCTAATACATATTTCTTATCAAGAGATTCATCAGTGGTTAGCTTTTAGTTAACTGATCAAGCATAAACTCTTGGTATTGTATCATGTGAAACTGACAATTTAAAGCTCTAGCTGAGAGAGTAGCTGAAGTGTAGACCTTTTGCCCCATCTGTCTAATGACCTTGCTTCCCTTTCTGAAGGAATAGGGTTTTTGCTATGGTCGCTACTGCCTTGGGACCCTGGGATATAGTTTCGGGTCTGCAAGAGGGGCCTTGTAAAGGTGGTGATGAGTGTCTGGCACCCTGTAAAATCTGTCTGGTTTGGCAGGGGCTGGAGGTAAAGAATCTGGTGCGGAGCAGACATCATTGAAAGCATCATCCACCACAGAGAGAACAGGAGGTATAGCTAAGGGCCTGTGCTGTGGAAGGTGCAGAAAGGTCCTAAGTCTTTTCTGGAGTCTGAAAAATCCTGTTGCTGCCATTGGAACTGCTCTCGCATGGCATGTAAGGTTTCCCCAAAGGAGAATTCTTCTGGTGGGGAAGCAGCTGGAATGGATTCTTCAGCATCAGAGTCTTCAAAATTGGAGAAAGGAGCCTCTGGCTGATCAGTTATGTCTGATTCATCGGCAGACTCGTCAGAGGACACTGGCTCAGGGGGCTCTGCCCTAGGTCTCTTCTCTGGGGGCTGAGAGGCCCTGTCTGGGTGAGATTGAGATCCTCTAATTAATGAAATTAAATCTTCTGCCAGAGTAAGCATTTGAGAACTAGAGGGCCTGGTTGTAGGGGGTTTAACAGGCACTGTTTTAGTAGTCTTTGCTGCTTTAGACCTGGCGAAGGCCTTAATGGACATGGCTGCTGGAGGCCTAGCAGCACCACGTGCTGGGGTAGAGACATCCAAGGGAATGGTGTCTGATAAGTCAGTGGCAACCACCGTAGTGGATAAAATTTCTGAGGCTGTTTCAAGAGTGGTAGCAGGGGCCTCAGTTGTAGAGATAGATTCAGCTGTACTTTGATCAGTTTTCTCGGTTTCGGCCGAAACCGAGACACTCGCAGTGTGCTTAACCATGGTTTCGCCGAAACCGCGGACCGCGAGTGTCTGTCTTTATCTTTGCTTTTGGCAGATTGGGTAGTCGGAGGATCCGACGGCATAATGTACGCAAAATCAGAACCGAAAAACTGTTCAGCAAACTCCGACCGACGCCTAAGCGTTGTCGGTTGAACGCACAGGCGAACAGGCTGCTACGTCGTGGGCTGGGCCTAAACAAGGCAGACAATAAGAGTGGAAATCTTTATGAGGTATTTGTTTCCCACAGGTTAAACAATTATTAACTTTGTCTGACATCGGCTGAGGCAAGAAAGAGTCCCCAACGGGGTACTTAGCTTTAGAAGTCTTCGACGTAGTATTCGGTAGAAGTAATCTCTGGATCCGACCGACCGGCACTTGCGAACAGCTTCTGCTTGGCCACGCGCAAGAAAGACTGAGGAAAATGGCGTCGGCTGATGCCTTTATACCCGAAGACCAACAGAGATGACGTCGGGTGAAGTGCGACATCAGCCGAAGCCGGACCCGGACTTTGGAATCCGGCCGACTGAAGGGCTGCCTGACGACAGGACAACCCAGTTGTTATGACTGCAGATGCATCCATGAAGGACATCCCTTTCTATTGCTTTTATACTTAACAGCTTGGAAACTTGAGTGAGCGCCTCTGCCCTTTGATGATGTGGCAGGTTTGGCATGCCTTGTCTTATTGGTAATGTGTGGAAGTGGAGTCTGTAACCTTTGTCTATCAAATCCAAAATCCAGTTGTCCTTGGTTAAGATATGCCAGTTCTGAGAGAATAAGGATCATTTTCCGCCCAAATGTGCTTCTCTTTGAACCTTTGTAGGCGGTACGAAAGTCAAGTCATTGTGATTGTCCTTGTGGTGCAGCTGAACTGTCTGCGCCACTTCTTTGATTTGGAGGTTGCCATTGGCGGCCCCTGTAAGATCCTCTGTATTGCCCTCTACCTCGGGCACGTCTGGTTTTCCCCTTTGAAACTTGTCTGAGCCGGGGAAGGACCAATTCTTTGAGGGCCAGTTTCTGCTGAATCTGGGTGGCTGAACCTGAAGGAAATCCTTGACCGTCTGTACTGACTTTGCTTTTTCCTCTATGGATTTCAATACATCTTGTGCATTAGCACCAAAAAGCTTCTGTTTTTCCAAAGGTGCATCAAGTAACTTTACTTTAACATGGTCAGGCAAGGACTGATCCTTTAACCAAGGATGTCTACGTATCACAGCCCCAGTCATAGCTGCCCTACATGAAGTTTCAAATGCATCATAACCACACTGAAGAAAATGGTTATTAACCTGCTGAGTGTTATGTATATGATCCTGCAATGCGTTTTTATCAATAGGCTCAGGAGAGACTAACTTTTTCTGTTAATCATCCAGGAGAAAATCTTGGTATTGAAACATGTGGAAAAGGCAGTTAAGTGACCTCATGGCTAGGGTAGTAGAGGTATATACTTTTTTACCCCATCTCTCCAGGGACCTTGCTTCTCTGTCTGCTGGCAGAGGGTTTTTGGCAGAGGAGGTAGCCACTCCCTTGGGGCCCTGTGAAATAGTTTCTAGATCCACAGAGTGGGCCTTAAAAAGGTGCTTGTGAGTGTCAGGGACCCTATAATATCTGTCCGGCTTGACAGGAGCAGGAAGAAGAGAATCAGGGTTAGCACTGGAGTCAGAGAAAACATCATCCAAAACATCCATAACAGGTGGAATAGCCAAAGGTCTGTGCTGGAGAAGCTTGAGGAAGGTACGAAGCCTTTTCCTGGAGTCAGAGAATTCCTGACCCTGCCATTGAAAATGTTCCCTCATGGAATGCAGGACTTCACCAAAAGAGAAATCCTCTGGAGGGGAGGCAGAGGGAATTGATTCCTCAGCATCAGAGTCCTCGTAGGCCTGGAAGGATTCTTCTTGGGTATCAGAATGCTCAGAATCCCCAGAGGCTTCATCCGAAAAGAGGTCGTCCACCTGCTCAGTTCTAGGCCTTTTCTCTGCAGGTGACTGAGAACCCCTGTCCGGATGAAGCCGAGTCCCCCTGATAAGGGAAATAAGATCTGCAGCCAGAGACATGATCTGCTTATCAGATGTAGGGGCCTGGGTAGTAGGCTTAGGATGGGCCTTGGCCTGACTGGCGGCCTTAGCATGTGCAAAGGCCTTGACGGACATGGATACAGAGGGCCTAGCAGCCCCACGTGCAGGCGTAACCTTGTCCACAGAAATGGTGTCGGGTAGATCCAGAACTTCGGTTTCCGGAGGAAAATCAACAACAGGCACCGGAGAGATCTCTGAGACCGAAGGTCGTGTTAACGCTGTGTCGTCGGCCTGGAGTGGTGGATTTACCACTTCCAAAGGGACCGGAGCACTAGCAGAGGGTTTAGGAGTAGCATCGGTAGTGGACGCGGGCCGAGGGTGTCGGTCCCGGTCCTTGCGTTTTTTAGCAGATTGGGTTGTCGGTTGATCTGACGGCATGATATACGCAAAAGATTCACCGAAAAAGTTCTCGGCGAATTCTGCCCGGCGCCTGAGTGCGCTTATTAAAGCGAGCACAGGCAGCACAGGCCGAGACGTCGTGGTCTGGGCCCAAGCAAGGAAGGCAGAGAGAATGGAAGTCCTTATGAGGTATTTGTTTACCACAAGACAAACAATTATTAACTTTCTCAATTTGTTCTGACATCGGCTGAGGCAAGAATAAATGTTCCCCAACGGGGTACTTAGCTTTTTAGATGACTTCGGTACTGAAAATTCAGGAGCTGACCGACCGGCACTTGTGAACTGCTTCTGCTTCGGGCACCGCGCGGCAAGAAAGACTGGAGAAGATGGCGTCGGCCGATGCCTTTATACTCCAGCCGTTGTGACGTCAGAGAGGAGGCGACACCAGCCGACGCCGGACCCAGACTTTGGAATTCGGCCGACCGAGGGCTGCCTGAGGCAGGACAACCCATATGTTATGACTGCAGTTGCATTCTTGAAGGACATCCTCTCTTTTGACCACCACATTGCCACTGTGGTCAGAAAGTCCTTCTATGTGGTACATCTCATTACTAAGGGTTTTGCATCCAGGAAGAAAGAGGTCATGGTCTCCCTCTACTCTTCCCTCGTTAGGCCAATCATTGAGTGCAATGCCCCATTTGGCATGTACCTCACTAAACACCTGCAACAACTGGAGAGGCCGCAAAAGTACCTCACAAAGAGAATCCTAGGCCTTAAACATTTATCCTACATGGACAGACTAAAAAAAAACTCCAATTATTCTGTCTCACATCGCCTACTTAAGAGGCAATCTCTGCTTAATTTACAAAGCCATTTCTGACCCAGCTCTGTTAGAAATGCTTCATGCAAAGAAATCCCAATACCTCCGCACCACATGCTCGAGAGACCTCAACCTCATTACCACAATCAACAGAACATGCTGGAGGGACAGGTTCATAACCTAGAGACTGCCCATGGTAAGGAATAGACTTCCCACACATGTCAAGCAGAGCACCTCACTGGCTCTCTTCAAGAGAAATCTTGATGAGTGGATGGGAAATAGAAAATTCACCCAGGGATCACTCCAGTGGCTCTACTCGACAGAGGCACTGGAAACTAAGGTCAGGTGGCACGATGTCAGGGTAAGTCTATGGGCTAGACTTGTAAAGGCTCCAGGGCCATTAGCCTAGTACACACCTATGAACCCAATAAATCCTTCAGATACCTAACCCACTAAGCCAGCTGTCCTACAGGTGTCACTGGCCAGCAGAAAGTACAGTTTTGTACCTACCATAAATGTAGATGTCCGATAGGTATGTATCTGCAGTCATCACATATGGGTTGTCCTGCCTCAGGCAGCCCTTCGGTCGGCCGGATTCCAAAGTCTGGGTCTGGCCTCGGCTGATGTCGCACTTTCCCCGACGTCAGAGCGTCTGGGGTACAAAAGCATCAGCCGACGCCATCTTCCTCAGTTTTTCTTGCCCCAGATATATATATATATATATATATATATATATATATATATATATATATACACACACACACACACACACACACACACACATACAAATACACCATAATAGATCCCCCAGCTAGCTAATAGAGGGGTAAGCACCCTAGGAATACCACAGAGGGGAAGGAGGGAGGGTAAACCTGACTGCAGATGCATACCTATCGGACATCTACATTTATGGTAGGTACAAAACTGTACTATGTCCCGAGCCGGCGGAAAACAGTACTCAAGCCGCTGAATCACTTACAAATGCCTTCTACCAGCACCTGCAGGACTGCATGGATAAGGCAATCCCAAGCAAAACAAAGACTCTTTGTACCAAGGGCAAACGTCCAGTCTGGTGGACCCCAGCCATAAACAAACTCTACAACAAAAGGAGGAAGCTACTACAAGATAGAGCAAAATCCTTAAAAGGTAAGACACCTTTGATCACTATAAGTAAAAAGCTAAGAGCTCTCATAAAATCATCCAAAGCAAATTTTGAGAGAAAAATAGCTAAAGACTCAAAAGACAATCATAAGGCCTTCTTTAGCTATGTTAGAAACCTGGGAGGAAACTCCCAGATATGCTCAGAACTAGTTCAAAATGATGTGAAGATTACTGATCCTACAGACATTGCCAACATACTGGCTGACAGGCTCAGTGCAAACTTCTCCCCCCCAAAAGGAGAGATATCTATACCAAATGGTTGCAGGCCCCCAAACATCTCAAACGCCCAAGTGAGAACTGTTCTCTCCAAAGCAAAAAACACAGCATCCATGGGACCTGATGGTGTCCCAGGCTGTGTGCTCCACGAACTCAACGAGGAATTAAACCCACAGCTAGGACAGCTGTTTAATCATAGTCTCACCTCTGGATGCACCAGGGAGTGGCGCACTGCAACTGTGGTCCCACTTCACAAAGGCGGTGCCTCCACAGACCCTGGAAATTACCGGCCCATTAGCTTGACAAGCCTTATCTGCAAAGCTATGGGGAGGATCATAATGGACCTCATAAATAAAGACATAGGGAATTTGCAGACTTTGGATCCAACCCAGTTTGGCTTTGTCAAAGGCAGATCATGCCTTTTAAACTTGGTTGACTTCTTCGAAACAGTCACCAAAGCCATTGATGAGGGAAAGGCAGTCCATACAGCCTACCTCGATCTGGCGAAGGCCTTCAACACGATACCCCACTCGGGTATCATTGAAAAACTCATCAGCTTAAATGTTAACCCATATATCACAAGATGGGTTGCAAACTGGCTGAGCGACAGAACCCACAGGGTCAGAGTTGCTGGCGCCATGTCAGACTCAAAGCCTGTCACAAGTGGTGTCCCACAGGGCTCAGTCCTGGGCCCACACTTGTTTGGCATCTACTTTCAGTACAAGCAAACACAGGAGGGTTATGGCTGACAAAGTTTGCAGATGACTGCAAACTGGCACCAGTGAAAACACATCTGACACAGATATCCTTCAGAAGGGTCTCACAGAAACGGATGACTGGTGCCAGAGCCATGGCCAAAAGTTAAATGCCAAAAAATGCATAGTCATACCCTTCGGGAAAAACAAGGTTACCCCTAGCTACCATACAGGTGGTAATCCTCTGAGCACAGAAGAAGTTATTAGGGACCTGGGGACCCAGGTTGACAGTAGCCTGTCATTCGACACCCATGTAGCTAAAGTAGTTAGGAAGACCTTCTACATTGCCCACCTTATCATGAAGGGATTCACATCTAGATCAAGGGAGGTCATAGTCTCCCTATACTCATCACTCATCAGACCAATGATTAAGTACAATGCCCCATTCGGAATGTATCTGACCCGACACTTGCAGCAGCTGGAGAGGCCACAAAAGTTCCTCACCAAAAGGATAAAGGGTCTCAAAAATCTGTCCTATGCTGCCCGACTGAAAGAACTCCAGCTCTATTCAGTCGCCACCGCTTGCTCAGAGGTGACCTTTGCCTGACATACAAGGCCATGTCTAACCCAGATTTGATGAATATGCTTCACCTCAAAAAATCTAGATCCATCAGAGCCACAAGGGCGGAGACTTAAACCTCGACACGGCTATTAATAGGACGTGCTGGAGGGATAGATTCATCACCCAAAGACTCCCTATGCTGTGGAACAAAATCCCGGTATATGTGAGGCAGAGCACCTCGCTGGCCTTGTTCAAGAGAAATCTTGACCAATGGATGGGAGATCGCAGATATACTCCAGGGATTACCTCAGTGTCACTGCTAGACAGAGGCACAGCAAAATAATGGGTATAGTTCCCCATACAAAAGGGGTGGCGTAAGCCACAAAACTATGGGCTAGGCTTATAAATGCCCTTGGGCAGATAGCCTAGTATGAACCTATGAACCTACGAACCTATGAAGGATGCATCTGCAGTCATCACATATGGGTAGAATACCATAGCCAATCAGGGGGTGGAGGAACTAAGTAAAGGATGGTGTAGCTAATATACCCTGCAGGACTGCCGTAGCAAAGCCTGCTATGGATCTGGAGTATAAAGGTAAATTGTAATGCTTGGCAAATGTATGCACGGAGCTCCATGTAGCAGCTTCTAAAATGTCCTTGGTAGCCACCTCTCTTAGGAAGGCTGTGGTGGTGGCTGTGGCTCTCGTGGAATGAGGTCTAATGTTTGCTGGCACAGTTTTTCCATGAAAGGAGCAACAAAAACGACTGCAATTTCCTATCCATTTTGAAATTGTCTGTTTGGAAATTGCTTTTCCTTGTGCCCCAGCAGCATATGCTACAAACAACTGGTCGGTCTTTCTGTAACTTTTGGTTCTGTCCAAGTAGTAGCGCAATTGTCTGTGTATGTCCTGGGTGTGCAGAAGTTTCTCCCCTTTATTTTGTGGTTTTGGGAAGAATGTAGGCAAGTGAATTGCTTGGTTCAAGGATACCCTGGATACCACCTTTGGCATAAATGTAGGATTGGTTCTCAAAGAAACTCTGTCTTGATGAAAGATAAGAAATGGCTGCACTGCCATTAAAGCTTGTAACTCAGATGCTCTTCTTGCTGAGGTTATGGCCAGAAGGAATGCAGTTTTCCAAGACAGAAACTGTAGATCCGCCGATGCTGCTGGTTCAAAGGGAGGAAGTGTTAGTTTTTCCAACACAAAGTTAAGGTCCCAAGTAGGTATAGGTGGTTTCCTTGGAGGATTGATGTTTTTGATTCCTCTTAGAAACTGTCTTAGGAGAGGATGTGAGAAGACAGGTGGATTAGCATTGTATTCTGCTGAAATTGCTGAGGCATGTATCTTAATGGAAGAGTAAGACAGGCCATTGTGGAACAATTCTGCCAAATATTCCAGTATATGTGCCATGTTCATCACTGTCACATCTAGGCCTTTTGTTGTGTTCCAAGTGTGAAATCTTTTCCATTTTGCTGAATATGCCTTCCTTGTGGAAGGCCGTCGAGCTTCCATAATAATGTCCTTCACTCTCTGGGATAGCTTATCCTGAGGAGTCATGGTATTCTCCAGGCAGTTAGCTGCAAGGTTTTCAGGTTGGAATGCAGAGTCTTGAAATTGTGCTGCATCAGTAGAAGTGGCCATAGGGGGAGAGGCCACTGTTTCGTCTGTGACATGCTCTTTAACAGTGGGTACCAGTGCTGCCTTGGCCAGTTTGGAGCTATCAGAATCACTCTGGGCTGCTCTGCCCTGATCTTCAGTAAAACCTTGGTCATTAATGGGAGAGGTGGGAAAGCATAGACTGTTAGAGCTTTCCAGCTGAAAGAGAGTGTGTCCACTTTCCATGCTTGTGGGTGGTATGTCTTTGAGCAGAATGTCTTCAGTTGATGATTGTGGGGGGAAGCGAACAGATCTATTTCCGGCCTTCCCCATGATTGTGTTATGAGTAAGAAGATGTCTGGGTGCAGTATCCATTCGTGTGCATCCATGGTAGTTCTGCTTAAGCTGTCTGCCAGTATATTGTCTTTCCCTGGCACGAACTGGGACTGCAGCTGTATATTGAGTTTCAAGGAAAGTTCCCATAGATTCATTGCCAGTCTGCATAGAGGGTAGGAATGGGTGCCTCCTTGCTTGTTTATGTACCACATAACAGTGGTGTTGTCTGTCCTTATGAGCAGGTGGCCTTGATGAAGGAAAGGTTTGAAGGCCTCAATTGCGTGTATCACTGCCAGCATTTCCTTTTGGTTTATGTGCATGCGCAGCTCTCTTTGTGACCATAGCCCTTGGATACATCTGCCCTCTATGTGTGCTCCCCAACCTTGGTCTGAAGCATCCGTGGTGATGGTTTGGTTGGCTCTTGGTTTGCTGAAGGGCAACCCGCTGTTCGACTGGCAGGCTTGAGCCCACCACAGAAATTCCTTTCGAAGGCATGGAATGAGTGGGATCAAAGTTTCTAAGCTGTGACTGTGCTGAGTCCATACACTCCTTAGGTACCATTGTAATTTTCTCATATGCAGCCTTGCTTGTGGAATCAGAAGAATGCAAGATGCCATGTAACCCAGGTACTGCAGGATTTTCCTTGCAGTCAGCTGAGTTTGTCTTGTCAGATTCTTGAAGTAATCCGGTAGTTGTTTTTGCTTTTCTTCTGTGAGAAAGGCCATTTGGGTGGTTGTGTCTAGATCCGCACCCAGAAAGGTTATTCTTTGGGATGGAACAAGTCTTGATTTTTGGATGGTGACTGTATATCCCAAGGCCTGTAGTAGGTGGATGGCATAGTCCAAGTCCTTTAACAAAATTTGCTTGTTGTCCGCTTGTATAAGGCAGTCGTCCAGATATGGGTAGATTTGAATCCCCTGAAGTCTGCAGTGTGCAATTACTGATGCCAGGCATTTCGTGAATACTCTGGGCGCAGTAGATAAGCCAAAGGGCAATGCTGAGAATTGATAATGCTCTGACCCTGCAAGACATCTGAGGTGTCTTCTGCAACTTTGTCGAATAGGGACATGCAGGTATGCCTCTGAGGTCTAGAGTCACCAGCCAAGACCCCTTGCCCAGCATGGGAAGGAGTTGCTGTAGAGTCAGCATTTTGAATTTTGGCACAATGAGGTAAGTATTCAGTGTGGACAAGTCGAGAATAGGCCTCCATTGATTTTCTTTTCTTGGAACAAGGAATAATCTGGAGTAAAATCCTTGGCCTTGTTCTGAAAGAGGTACCTTTTCAATGGCTTTTATTTGTATTAATTTAGTAATTTGCTTCAAAGCCTCTCCCTCTGATTTGGTGGCAGGTCTGGCATTCCTTTTCTTTTTGACAATGTGTGGAAATGGAACCTGTATCCTTTGTCTATTATCTGCAGTGTCCATGTGTCCCTTGTAATGCTGTGCCAATTTTTTGAGAATAAAGAAAGCTTTCCGCCCAAAGGTGCTTCTAATTGAGCCCTGGTCGGCAGAGTCAAAATAAAGTCATTGAGTCTGTCCTGGTGTAGCAGTTGTGGTTCCTGCACTACCTCTCTGGTTGGGAGGCTGCCACTGACGGCCACTGTAGGAGCCTCTAGCTTGCCCTCTACCTCTGGCACGCCTATTCCTGCCTCTCTGAGATCTGCCTGAGTCCGGAAAGGACCAATTCTTAGTAGGCCAATTTCTGCTGAATCTCGGTGGTTGGACTTGCAGAAAGTCTTTGACTGTTTGCACAGATTTTGCCTTTTCTTCAAATTTCTTTAAGACCTCTTGAGCCGTGGAACCAAATAATTTTTGCTTTTCCATAGGAGCATCCAAAAGCTTAGCTTTAACATGGTCTGGTAAAGATTGTTCCTTCAGCCAAGCATGCCTACGTATAACTGCACCTGTCATAGCGGACCTACATGAAGCTTCCAATGCATCATGACCACACTGCAAGAAATGGTTACTAACCTGCTGGGAGTTATGCACCAGATCCTGAAGGGATTTGCGATCAAGGGGTTCAGAAGAGGACAGTTTCTTATGCAATTCATCTAACAAATACTCTTGGTACTGTATCATATGAAATTGACAATTTAATGCCCTCATAGAAAGAGTTGCAGAAGTATACACCTTCTTACCCCATCTCTCTAAAGCTCTGGACTCCCTTTCAGAGGGTAGAGGATTTTTAGCAGTGGCAGCTGCAACCCCCTTTGGGCCCTGGGAAATAGTTTCTGGATCAGCAGAGTGGGCCTTGTACAGGTGTAGATGTGAATCCGGGACCCTGTAGTACCTATCAGGTTTGGCAGGTGCCGGAGGGAGAGAGTCAGGGGCTGTACTAGCATCAGAGTACACATAATCAATAACATTCAAAACAGGAGGTATAGCTAAAGGCCTATGCTGAGGTAAATGTAAAAAGGTCCTTAATCTCTTTCTAGAATCAGAGAATTCCTGACCCTGCCATTGAAAATGTTCTCTCATAGAGTGTAGTCTCTCTCCAAAGGAAAACTCTTCAGGAGGGGAGGCCGAGGGAATAGATTCTTCAGCATCAGAATCCTCGTAGGCCGAATAAGCCTCCTCCTGAGGGTCTGACAGAGCAGAGCCATCAGTGAACTCATCTGAGGAGTGGTGGTCAGAGGGCTCAACCCTGGGCCTTTTCTCTGGAGGTGGTTGAGAGCCCCTGTCCGGATGAGGTTGAGAACCTCTAATTAATGAGATAAGATCCTCTGCTAGGCTAAGAATCTGTGAGCCAGTAGAAGGTCTCTGAGAGGAAACCTTGGGAGGCAAAGCTTTAGTAAGTTTAGCAGCTCTAGCCCTAGAAAAAGCCTTAATGGACATGGATGCAGGGGGTCTGGCTGCACCACGTGCAGGAGTAGACTTGTCTAAAGGAATGGTGTCGGAAGGTTCCTGGACACCGGTTTCAATAGGTAATTCAATAACCGACTCGGCCGGGGACTCCGGGGCAGAGGTAGTCGGTTGTGTGGTTTCGGTAATAGGAAGTTCCAAGGACTCTGTTTCAGCCAAGACAGACACTCGCGGTACGCCTGACCGTGGTTTCACCCGAAACCGCCGCAGCGGTCGGTCCTTGTCCTTCCGTTTTTAACTAAATGTGAAGTCGGAGTCTCCGACGGCATCTTGTAAGCAAAACTAGCCCCAAAGAATTCCTCTGCAAACTCCGACCGACGTCTAAGAGTTCGTCGGTTGAAGGAAGCACAGGCTGAACAGGCCGAGACGTCGTGGTCTGGGCCTAGGCAAGGGAGGCAGTAAGAGTGGAAATCCTTATGAGGTATTTGTTTCCCACAAGTTAAACAATTATTAACTTTATCTGACATCGGCTGAGGCAAGAAAGAGTCCCCAACGGGGTAGCTTTTTTGAAGTCTTCGGTAGCTGAATCACAGGAGCTGGCCGACCGGCACTTGCGAACTGCTTCTGCTTCGGGCACCACGCGGCAAGAAAGACTGAGGAAGATGGCGTCGGCTGATGCTTTTATACCCCAGACGCTCTGACGTCGGGGAAAGTGCGACATCAGCCGAGGCCAGACCCAGACTTTGGAATCCGGCCGACCGAAGGGCTGCCTGAGGCAGGACAACCCATATGTGATGACTGCAGATGCATCCTTGAAGGACATGTGGCCATTGAGGAAGAGGCCATGGTTTCGTGCGTGACATGCTCTTTAACAGTGGGTACCAATGCTGTCTTGGCCAGTCCGGAGCTATCAGAATCACTTTTGGCTGCTCTGCCCTGATCTTCAGTAAGACCTTGGTCATTAATGGAAGAGATGGAAATGCATACACTGTTAAGAGTTCTCCAGCTGAAAGAGAGGGCGTCCACTTTCCATGCTTGTGGGTGGTATGTCCTTGAGCAGAATTTCTTCAGCTGATGATTGTGGGGGGAGGTAAAAAGATCCATGTCCGGCCTTCCCCATGATTGTGTTATCTGTAGGAAGATGTCTGGGTGCAGCATCCATTCGTGTGCATCCATGATATTTCTGCTTAAGCTGTCCGCCAGTATATTGTCTTTTCCTGGCACAAACTGGGATTGCAGCTCTATACGGAGTTTCAAGGAAAGTTCCCATAGATTCATTGCCAGTCTGCAAAGAGGGTAGGAATGGGTGCCTCCTTGCTTATGTACCACATAACTGTGGTGTTGTCTGTCCTTATTAGCAGGTGGCCTTGATGCAAAGAGAGTTTGAAGGCCTCGATTGCATGTATCACTGCCGGCATTTCCTTTTGGTTTATGTGCATGCGTAGCTCCTTTTGTGACCATAGCCCTTGAATACGTCTGCCCTCCATGTGTGCTCCGCAACCATGGTCTGAAGCGTCGGCTGTAATGGTTTGGCTGGCTATTGGTTTGCTGAAGGGCAGACCCCTGTTTGACTGGCTTGCTTGAGCCCACCACAGAAATTCCTTTTGAAGGCATGGAATGAGTGGGATCAAAGTTTCTAAGCTGTGACTGTGCTGAGTCCATAAACTCCTTAGGTACCATTGTAGTTTCCTCATATGCAGCCTTGCTTGTGGAATCAGAAGAATGCAAGATGCCATGTAACCCAGGGCCTGCAGGATTTCCTTGCAGTCAGCTGAGTTTGTCTTGTCAGATTCTTGAAGTAGTCCGGTAGTTGTCTTTGTTTTTCTTCTGTGAGAAAAGCCATTTGGGTGGTTGTGTCTAGATCCGCACCCAGAAAAGTTATTCTTTGGGATGGAACAAGTCTTGATTTGTGAATGTTGACTGTATATCCCAAGGCCTGCAGTAGGTGGATGACATAATTCAAGTCCTTTACCAAAGTTTTTTGGCTGTCCGCTTGTATAAGGCAGTCGTCCAGATATGGGTATATTTGAATCCCCTGAAGTCTGCAGTGTGCAATTATTGATGCCAGGCATTTCGTGAATACTCTGGGCGCAGTAGATAAGCCAAAGGGCAATGCTGAGAATTGATAATGCTCTGAACCTGCAAGAAATCTGAGGTGTCTTCTGCAACCTTGTCTGACAGGGACATGCAGGTATGCCTCCTTGAGGTCTAGAGTCACCAGCCAAGACCCCTTGCCCAGCATGGGAAGGAGTTGCTGTAGAGTCAGCATTTTGAATTTTGGCACAATGAGATAAGTATTCAGTGCGGACAAGTCGAGAATAGGCCTCCATTGATTTTCTTTTCTTGGAACAAGGAATAGTCTGGAATAAAATCCTTGGCCTTGTTCTGAAAGAGGAACCTTTTCTATAGCTTTCATTTGCATTAAGTTGGAGATTTGTTTCAAAGCCTCTGCCCTTTGATTTGGTGGCAGGTCTGGCATGCCTTTTCTTTTTGGCAATGTGTGAAAATAGAACTTGTATCCTTTGTCTATTATTTGCAGTGTCCATTTGTCTCTTGTAATAATGTGCCAATTTTCTGAGAATAAAGAAAGCTTTCCGCCCAAAGGTGCTTCTAATTGAGCCCTGGTTGGCGGAGTCAAAGCAAAGTCATTGAGTCTGTCCTTGTGCAGCAGTTGTAGGTCCTGCACTACCTCTCTGGTTGGGAGGCTGCCATTGACGTCCTCTGTAGGAGCCTCTATCTTGCCCTCTACTTCTGGCACGCCTGTTCTTGCCTCTCTGAAATCTTTCTGTGTCCGGAAAGGACCAATTCTTGGTAGGCCAATTTCTGCTGAATCTTGGAGGTAGGACTTGTAGAAAATCTTTGACTGTTTGTACAAATTTTGCCTTTTCCTCAAATTTCTTTAAGACCTCCTGAGCAGTGGAGCCAAATAACTTTTGCTTTTCCAGTGGAGCATCCAGAAGCTTAGCTTTAACATGGTCTGGCAGAGACTGTTCCTTCAGCCAAGCATGCCTACGTATGACTGCACCTGTCACAGCTGACCTATATGAAGCTTCCAATGCATCATAACCACACTGTAAGAAATGGTTGCTAACCTGCTGGGAGTTATGTACCAGATCCCGAAGTGATTTGCGATCTAGGGGTTCAGGTGAAGACAGTTTCTTATGCAATTCATCTAACAAATACTCTTGGTACTGTATCATATGAAATTGACAATTCAATGCCCTCATAGAAAGAGTAGCAGAAGTATACACTTTTTTACCCCATCTCTAAAGCCCTGGACTCCCTTTCAGAGGGGAGTGGATTTTTAGTTGTGGCAGCTGCAACCCCTTTAGGGCCCTGGGAAATAGTTTCTGGATCAGCAGAGTGGGCCTTGTAAAGAAAATGATGCAAGTCCGGGACCCTGTAGTACCAATCGGGTTTGACAGGGGCCGGAGGAAGAGTGTCAGGGGTTATGCTAGACTCAGAGTACACATCATCAATGACATTCAAAACAGGAGGAATAGCCAAAGGTCTATGCTGAGGTAAATGCAGAAAAGTTCTTAATCTTTTCCTGGAGTCAGAGAATTCCTGGCCCTGCCATTTGAAATGCTCCCTCAAAGTGTGAAGGGTCTCCCCGAAGGATAGTTCTTCAAAAGGGGAGGCCGAGGGGACAGATTCCTCTGCATCAGAATCCTCGTAGGCCGAAAAAGCCTCCTCCTGGTAGTCTGAGAGAGCAGAGCCATTACAGGCCTCCTCTGCGGAGTGGGGATCAGAGGGCTCAACCCTGGGCCTTTTGTTTGGAGGAGGTTGAGAGCCCCTAATTAAGGAAATAAGGTCCTCTGCTAAGGTTAGAATCTGTGAACTTGTAGTGGGTCCCTGAAGAATAACCCTGGGAGGCATAGTTTTTGTGCGTTTAGCAGCTTTAGCCCTGGTGAATGCCTTTATGGACATGGATGCAGGAGGCCTGGCTGCACCACGTGCTGGTGTAGTTTTGTCTAGAGGAATGGTGTCGGAAGTTTCCAAGACACCAGTTTCTGAAGGAAATTCAATAACCGACTCAGCAGGGGCCTCCGGGGCTGAGGTTGTCGGTTGAGTGGTTTCGAGGGTCGGAAGTACCAAGGACTCTGTTTCAGCCGAGACACTCGCGGTAGGCCTGGCCGTGGTTTCAGCCGAAACCGCTGCCCGTGCGTCCTTGTCCTTCCATTTCTTTGCTAAATGAAAAGTCGAGTCTCCGGCATATTGTCTGAAAAACTAGCCCCAAAAATTCCTCTGAAACTCCGCCCGGCGTCTAAGAGTGTGTCGGTTGAAGGAAGCACAGGCTGAACAGGCAGAGACGTCGTGGTCTGGGCCTAGGCAGGGGAGGCAGTAAGAGTGGAAATCCTTATGAGGTATTTGTTTCCCACAAGTTAAGCAATTATTAACTTTATCTGACATCGGCTGAGGCAAGAAAGAGTCCCCAACGGGGTACTTAGCTTTTGAAGTCTTCGGTAGCTGAATTACAGGAGCTGGCCGACCGGCACTTGCGAACTGCTTCTGCTTCGGGCACCACGCGGCAAGAAAGACTGAGGAAGATGGCGTCGGCTGACGCTTTTATACCCCAGGCGCTCTGACGTCGGGGAAGGGGCGACATCAGCCGTCGCCGGACCCAGACTTTGGAATCCGGCTGACCGAAGGGCTGCCTGAGGCAGGACAACCCATATGTGATGACTGCAGATGCATCCTTGAAGGACATCACTATGATAATGAGTCAAAGCATCACAGTTGCAATTATATACACACAGTATTAATAAATGAAGGACACAAAAGAGGTCAGTAAATGTGTAGCAGCAACTAAAGGACATACAAAGCAGCAACTAATAACTTGGTTTGGTGCCACAACAGCTGCTTGGTGTAGATGACTCGTCTCGGCTGCCACACAAGCTTGGTGCAGATGACTCGTCTCGGCTGCCACACAAGCTTGGTGCAGATGATTTGGCCAAAGTGCCAACTCAACAGTTCAGTACACTGATGAGACTATCAGTGGTCTACAGTATCAACTAGATTCAAGCTCAGAATGCCTGCAACAGACAGCAAATAATGAGTGTAAAAGGTCATAGAAGCAATTGTAAAAAGTAAAGTTTTCTTGAAGGTAGCAATGTTAAAATGCCTCGAGTGTCACAATCAGTTTTGCTACAAATTTACAGATCACAGGAAGGACTGCGCCTTAAGCTCACAATGCACCGCAGCTTTTAACAGTAGTGAAAGAAAAAATTAAATATCCCTACAGCAAGAGTGACATCAGCCCAGACTGGTATGGCTCTGCAACTGTTCTTACCTACACACAACTAAGCTTGTGCCTAGACAGCGGTCCACAACTGCACTTAGCCATCTGCCATAGTGTGTGGGCATACCCAACTGGCTACTGATGTCCATTTCATACAGTACCCAAGTGTCAGCGGTGAAACCACTTCCTTGGGTTTTTCTTTACATAACCGATGGTGTAAACATTTAGAACCACCATAAATGGTTCTCAACACTGCACAGCCTGCTGTGAAATACGCAGCACTTCCCAGAGAAAGTAGGGTTTGGCTCTCAGGTCAAGGCCAACTGGGTATCCCCCTTGGTGTCTTCCGTAGTCACAGTCCTACAGAGTAAAGAGACAACCATCCATAGAAACCATGAGTTTAAAGAACAAACCAAACCAGAGTCCACAGGCCAGTCAAACAATGTCATTGCAACCATTAGCAAATTTTGCTCAGAGCAGCAGCAGCAGCACCCCGTACTCTCACCAGGAGACTTGATAAACCCATTGTAAAAATATGCACTCAAACAGCTTAAACTGTACGGTATTTTGCAACTACATTCATGTACAATAGAGCAATGTTAACCTCTTTATACATAAATTATACTACCAAATGGCTACACTCTCTTATAAACAAAAAGGTTATGCACTCACCATAAAGTTCCATCTGTGTTGGGCATTTTCATTCTTCCTCAACCAATGGGGTTCGGATTCAACCGTCGAATCGGACTTTGCCACTTTCTGCAAGTTCCATATCTGAATCTCAAGCTCCTCCCTTACCCATAATGCCCCCGTCACCCAGTCAGAGTTGAAAGATCAGGAGCTCAAACAGGAACTATGGTTCCTAACACTTCCACAGTAGGTCTCTCCTAACACTTCCAGTAGGTCTCTTCCTAGCAGAAGGACAGGGGGAAGGAGGGAGGGGGTTGAGGAAGAATGAAAATGAACACAGATGGAACGTTACAATTTCTTAATCTGATGTTGTCATTTTCATTTGTTCCTCAACCAATAGGACAGAGTCCTCAGCTACAGAAAACTTGGGTGGCCTTAATGGAAGGATGTTCCAGAGCACCACAGAATCAAAGGCAACTGTATTCCTAGAAATGATATCCAATTTGTAATGCGCAATAAAAGGTACAATTTGACCAAGAGGCAGCTATGCAAATATAATCAACAGAGGCTCTACACCAAAAAGCTGCTGAAGCAGCCAGTGACCTGGTTGAATGTGCCTTCAACTGTCTAGGTAATGCAATACCTTTAGAAGAGTAGACATAGGAAATGCAATACGTTATCCATTTGGTCAGGGTTGTCTTTGAAAAGTACAGTTTTGTACCTACCATAAATGTAGATGTTCGAAGATCCACATTGCTGCAGTCCTTACACTTGGGTAGTCCGCTGTCCTCGGTCGGCCCAAATATCAAAGTATAAGGCTGACGTCGGTCAAGGCGCATTTGACTGACATCAGGACATCAGGGTACAAATGCGCATGACCGACGTCATATCCTCAGTCTTTTCTTGCCCCAGATGTCAGAAGACCCTAAAAATAAAGGTCAAAACCAAAAGACAGCAAACAACCAACCAACCACCCTTGCACTAATTATATGTACAATATATACAATATACACAATATTTACAACCCAACCCACACAACCACCTCTAACTACAGAGGGGAAGGAGGGAGGGTAAATTGGACTGCAGCAATGTGGATCTTGAACATCTACATTTATGGTAGGTACAAAACTGTACTATGTTCTTCATCTCACATTGCTGCAGTCCTTACACTTGGGTAGAATCCCAAAGCAGAGGTAAGGGAGGATGGCCAAACTACAAGGAAGCAGGAGCTGCCAAAATGCCCTGCAAAACAGCAGTGGCAAAACCAGCCCTGGATTTAGAGTAAAGTGGCAGGTGATAATGCCTAGAGAAAGTATGCACTGAACTCCAAGTAGCTGCCTCCAAAATATCCTTGGTTGCCACTCCCTCAAAAGGCTGTCAAGTGGCAGTAGCCCTAGTGGAATGAGGCCTAATCCCAGCTGGAATCTCCTTGCCATGATGGGAATAACAGAAAGCAATGCAAAACCCAATCCACTTAGAAATAGTTTGTTTTGACACAGGCTTGCCCTGAGAACTCAAAGCAAAAGAAACAAACAACTGCTGAGACTGCCTGAACCCTTTAGTTCTGTCCAAATAATATCGCAACTGCCTGTGTACATCTAAAGTGTGCAAAATCTTTTCCCCTTTATTTTGGGGATTTGCATAAAAAGTAGGCAAATGAATAGTTTGGTTTAAAGCCACACTAGAAACCACCTTAGGCATAAAGGAAGGATTAGTACGCAAAGATACCCTATCCTTATGGAAAATCAAGAAAGGCTCAACCGCCATAAGGGCCTGTAATTCAGAAACCCTTCTTGCAGAGGTAATGGCCAACAAAAGGCAGTCTTCCATGATAAATATTTCAACTCAGAAGTAGCTGCAGGCTCAAAAGGTTGTAGAGTGAGTTTCTCCAACACAAAATTGAGATCCCAAGCAGGAG
The DNA here is from genome assembly GCF_019279795.1 of Protopterus annectens. Lineage (NCBI taxonomy): Eukaryota > Metazoa > Chordata > Ceratodontiformes > Protopteridae > Protopterus > Protopterus annectens. Next base: position 1,416,487,038 of record NC_056725.1, read on the forward strand.
TAGGAGCTCTACGTGGGGGTCTTATATTCTTTGCCCCTCTAAAAAATTGCTTGAACAAAGGATGAGAAAACAATGGAGGGTCACATTCATAGTGAGCTGAAATTGCCGCAGCATGAACCTTAATAGAGGAGAAGGACAAACCTTTGTCCAGTAACTCAGTAAGATATTGAAGAGCCACACTTAAATTAGGCTCAGAAACATAAAAATCCTTTGCTGCACTCCAAAATAAAAATCTCTTCCATTTATCTGCGTACACTTTCCTTGTACTAGGCCTTCTAGCTTCCAAAATCACATTCAAAACTTGTTGTGGAAGTTGAGACCCTCTATGGTTCAAAACAGAATATGCCAGGCTGTTAGGTGAAGAGAGTGAAGTTTGACATTGAGCAAATGGCTGTCCTCCTGTGACAACAGGTGTGGAATCGAAGGCAAAGGCCATGGAGGCTTCCGTACCAGACTTCAGTAATGGGTACCAGTGCTGTCGAGGCCAATCTGGAGCTATTAAAATCATCCTAGGCTTGTCCTGTCTGACCTTTAGAAGTACCTTTGGGAGGAGAGGCAGAGGTGGAAAGGCATACACATGAAGATTGCTCCAATTGAAAGAAAGAGCATCCACTTTCCAAGCTGTGGGATGAAACCTTTTTGTGCAAAACTTTGGCAGCTGATGGTTTAGTGGAGAAGCGAACAGATCTATGTCTGGAGTTCCCCATGACACTGTCAATTTCTGAAATACATGAGGATCCAATTTCCACCGTGGGGATCCATAATTGTCTGCTCAACACATCTGCTAAGGAGTTCTGTGCTCCTGGCAGAAACCTTGCCTGAAGATTGAGCTGTAAACTGAGAGCAGTCTCCCACAAAATCATTGCTTGCCTGCATAGAGGATAAGAATGTGTTCCCCTTGCTTGTTGATGTACCACATGACAGTTGTGTTGTCTGTTAGAATCAACACCTGCCCTGGAAGAAGTAAATCCTTGAAAGCTATTAATGCAAACTGGACTGCTAACATCTCCTTCAGGTTGATATGTAGATGTTGTAGTCTGGCAGGCCACTTGTCTTGTATCCACTTTCCATTCAGATGAGCTCCCCAAGCTTTGTCTGAGGCATCTGTCGTTAAAATCTGACTCGCCTCTGGCGGGTCACAGAGAGTCCCTTGTTTAGGTGACATTCCTGAGCCCACCACAAAAATTCCTTTTGAATGCAAGGTATTATTTGAATGACAGTGTCCAGATCCTGGCAGTGCTGTGTCCATACATTTTTGAGATACCATTGCAGCTTCCTCATATGCAGTTTGGCATTGGGAAGCACCAGAATACAAGATGCCATGAACCCTAAAGGCTTGAAGGACTGTCCTTGCAGTCAGCCCGGACTGATGAGATAGTTGATGGAAGTAAAGGGAAAGACTCTTTTGTTTGTCCGGGGTTAAAAAGGCCATCTGGGATGCTGTATTCAGTCTTACACCCAGAAAGCACATGTCCTGAGAGGGTACTAGACTGGACTTTATTTCGTTCACAGAATACCCCAGGCATCTTAGCACTGCTATCACATATTCCAAATGATGAAGAAGCTCTTCCCTTCCTCGAGCCAGAATCAGGCAGTCGTCCAAATAAGGATAGATCTGTATTCCTTTTAGCCTGAAGAAAGCTATCACTGGAGCCAGAACTTTCGTGAACACTCTGGGCGCAGTAGATAAGCCAAAGGGCAATGCAGAGAACTGATAGTGAGAAGTCCCAGCTCGAAAACGCAGATACTTCCTGCAACTTAGTCTGATAGGAACATGAAGGTAAGCCTCCTTGAGATCCAAAGTTACCATCCAGTGATCTTTGCCCAGCAGAGGTAAAAGCTGTTGTAACGTCAACATTTTGAACTTGGGAATGTCCAGATAAGTGTTGAGGATAGATAAATCCAAAATTGGTCTCCACGTGTTCCCCTTCTTTGGTACTAGGAACAGGCGAGAATAAAATCCTAGGCCCACTTCTGGCATAGGGACCGGCTGTATGGCCCCTAGTTGAAGTAACAGAGAAATTTGCTTGTGAGCCTCTATTCTTTGTTGAGGAGGAACGTCTGGCATGCCTCTGAAAGGAGGCAAGGTATGGAAATAAAACCTGTAACCTTGGTGTATGATATCCAATACCCATCTGTCTTGGGTAATTAAACTCCAATTTTCTTTGAAAAGTGCCAACCTTCCTCCCAAAGGTGCTGCCAGACGAGAAGGCTCTGGCAGCTGAAAAGGTAGGTCATTGGGTCTGTTTACGAAAGGACTGACCCCTGCCCTCACCTAAAGACTGTGCAGGAGAACTCCCTGTTCTAGGCCTGAAAGAGCCCTGAGCTCTGCCCCTACCACGTCTAGATCTACCCCTAGACTGGGAATCATAAGAAGGATACGTCCACCCTTTAGCAGGCCAATTTCTACTAAACTTTGGAGGCTGAACCTGCAAAAAATCTTTAACAGTCTGCATAGACTTAGCTTTGTCTTCCATTTTCTTCAACACTGCCTCAACAGGAGAACCAAACAACACATCAGATTGTAAAGGAGCATCTAAAATCCTACTTTTAACATGGTCAGATAAATTTTGATCCCTCAGCCAGGCGTGCCTGCGAAGAACTGACCCAGTGGCAGCCACCCTAGACGAGGCCTGTACAGCATCAAAACCACATTGCAAAGAATGCTTACCCACCTGTTCAGAAACATGTACTAAATCTTGTAACTCTTTACAATCAATACCTTCCGCCAGAGCATCAACCTTAGACTTCAACTGTGAAAGGAGATAGTTTTGGTATTTTAACATGTGAAACTGGCAATTCAAAGCCCTCATAGCTAGAGTGGAAGAAGTATAAACTTTCTTTCCCCATCTATCCAAGGCCCTGGCTTCTTTATCTGCAGGAAGCGGATTCTTGACAACAGAAGCCTTAACACCTTTAGGCCCCTGGCTAACAGTTTCTGGGTCTGCCCTAGGACTCTTAAAAAGATACTTATGAACTTCAGGCACCCTGTAATACCTATCCGGTTTAACAGGAGCAGGAGGCAAAGAATCAGGATTAAGAGAAGTCTCTGTAAAAACATCTTCCACTACATCCAAAACAGGAGGTATAGCCAAAGGCCTATAATGGGGTAAAAACAAAAATTCCCTAAGCCTTTTCCTGGAATCAGAGAAGTCCTGACCTTCCCACTTAAAATGCTCCCTCATGGAATGAAGAGTTTCTGAAGAAAAATCCTCAGGAGGAGAAGCAGAAGGAGTAGAATCATCCACATCAGAATCAGAATAAGGAGAGTACTCCTGCAAGTCTTCAGCCGAAGACTCTGAAACATCCGAAGCCTGCTCAAAACTCCCTAGCTCAGGCTCCACCCTAGGTCTCTTATCAGGAGGGGCAAAGAACCCTAATCAGAGTAATCAAATTTTCTGCCATTTTAAGCATATGCTTCTTGGGCACAGTTCCAGAAGAACTAGGGGTGACACCAACTGAAGCTAAACCTGGCCTGCCTCTAGGAGAAGCCTTGGAAACAGAAGGAGAGGGCCTAACCACCCTAGGCAGGGAGGGAGTATAGTAACCTGAGAAGCCCCTTCACCCTGACCTGCCTCCTGAGAGGCCACATCCTGCAATAACAAGGTCTCTCCCTGGGAACCCAAAGAAACCTCCGGTGGAACCACCGGCTCCACCGACACCTCTAAAGAACCGGCGTCCAGTACGGACGGTTCTTCTAGCCTAGGCTTCACTGCTTTGTCCTTGCGCTTCTTCGAAGATACGGGCGTCGGAGCATCCGACGGCATTTTATAATTGCACCGCTTCCCAAAGACTAACCTGGCACAATCTAATCTCCTCTTTATAGTGCGCTTAATAAATCTAGCACAAGAGCGACACCCAACAACGTCGTGCTCAGGCCCTAAACAAGGAATACACAAAGTATGATAGTCTCTATGCGGTATCCGTTTCCCACAAGAAATGCAATTATTCACTTTTTCTGACATCCGGTAAACCACTGAGGCAAGAAAAAACTAAAATATTCCCCAACGGGGTACTTAGCCAACTTTGACTCGGTCTGAAACTCCGGAATCGAAAAATTTCAGAACGCCAACCGGCACTTGCAATACTGCTTCTGCATCAGACCATGCGGCAAAAAAGACTGAGGATATGACATCAGTCATGCGCATTTGTACCCTGACGTCCTGATGTCAGTCAAATGCGCCTTGACCGACGTCAGCCTTATACTTTGATATTCGGGCCGACCGAGGACAGCGGACTACCCAAGTGTAAGGACTGCAGCAATGTGAGATGAAGAACATCTGGCCTCCCCACTCTTACTTTAGAAAATGAAAGAAATAGTTGATCAGATATGCTGAATTTTTTTGTTCTGTCCACGTAAAAATGCAACTGTTTATTGTACATAGAGAAGCTGAAGTGTATATTAACCTTTATTTTCAAAATTAGGGAAGAAAACTGCTGGACTGATATTACTTTTTCGAAGGCAAATTTTGGTAAAAAGAATTTGGATGCAAAGTGACCATCTTTGTGAAAGGTCAAATATGGTGGTTTGGAAGACGGTGCTTGTAATTCTGATACTCTTCTAGCAGAGGTTATAGCCACCAAAAACAGTTTTCCAAGACAGAAATTTTAGAATTTTAATTTGGTAAAACCGTGGTTAGATCCCATGGTGGAGTGGGGTCTTTTATTGGAGATCTGAGTAAAAAAGTACCCCCTAAAAAAAGCTTTACACAATTTAGATGCCACAGAGGAAATGACTGCCAGTTGAACTTTAATAGGACAGAAACTTACTCCATCCTGGAAAACAAACAAGAAAGTCTAGTACTGCTAGGACTGGAGCAGTGAAAGGATCGAATTGCTTCTGAGGAGCCCAAATAGTGAATATATTCCATTTATTTTTCTAGTGAAAGCCTTGTGTGAAGATAAAGTTTTTTGAACTGGAGAGGAAAGCTTGGAATGTCTAGCCATCATCAGAACTGGAGAAGCCATGTGGTCAGTTTGAGGCCTACAAGATCTAGGTCAATCTGTCCTGATGGATATGATAGGAGGTTTGGACTGGGATCCAGCATCCAGGGAGGATGTACTATGTGAGACCAAAAGAAGGGAAACCATACATAGAGGCCAAAAGGGAGCAATGAGGATCACTCTGCTCTTCAACCATTTTGCTTTCTGAAGAAATTTGGGGACGAGAGGTAGGGGAAGATATAAAAACAGTCAAACTGGTAAATCCTGTGGTGTTTCACCAAAAATTATAAGCTCATAAAACCAAAAAACACAGGAAAATATGTTAGACTGGAAGAACCAATGAAGTTAAAAATGTTACAACTTTTACTGTTGTAACGTAAAAACTTTCTGCTATCAAGGCTTCCTCAGGCAAACAAGATTCTACAGACAGTAAGAGCAGTTACTGAGAGTCTTGTTTGCCTGAGAAAGCCTTGACAGATGAAGGTTTTTACTTGCAACAATAAAAGGTAGGGTAGGATAAGCATAAAGGAGATTAAAGGGCCAAACATGAACTAGACCATCTCTCTGCGACTGTCCCTGAGGAGGGAATAAGGACAAAGAAACTGCTACATTTGTTGTTGAAGGGGATGCATATAGGTCACAGCAAGGTTGATCCCACTTGTGGAAGATCATGTTTGCCACTGAATGTTTGAGACATCACTAATGAGACATGAGGAAGGCCCTGCCGAGCCTGTATGCTAGAATGCTGGATGTCCCCAGTACGTGCATTGCTACTAGGAAGCGGATGGAAGATCTCACCCATTGCCGAACCCTCACTGCTTCTCCACTAAGGGGGTAAAAATCCAGTTCCCCCTGTCTGTATGTACCAGACTACTGACATGTTGTCCATTTGTATTGCAATAGTCCCTAGAGGGAGAAAATTCTGAAAGGCCTGCAGCGCTAGAAGTACTGCTCTGATCTCAAGAACACTGGTATGCAGACTGATCTCCTGTACTGACCACATACCTTAGACAGTCTGTCCCAAGAAATGCCACTCCCCACCCCAATTGGGAGTCATCCGTGGTCAATGCGACACTGGGGGGTAGATGAATAAATGGACACCCTTTCTTGATTTCTTCTGAATGGAACCACCAAAGAAGAGAGTTTTTGCACACTCAAGAAAACTTTATAAGATGACTCAAGAGGTAATGATAAAAGGACCATTTGTACTGCTAGAGTCCATTGGAGGATTCTCCTATTTAAGCGAGCTGTTAGAATCAAGGTTATACTGGCAGCCATCTAACCTAATGCTTCGAGGACCAATTTTGCTGGGGGCATTGGAATGGCAAGAACTTGCCTGACATGCATTCTCTCAAGGTAAGACTTCTGTTCTGAGGCAGGAAAGCTAGACAACTGACAGATTTCATAGGGGCCTGCTTGAACACAATCACTTGAACTGGCTGCAGATAAGATTTTTGCATGTTGATTGTGATTCCCAGTGCTGTTGCTAGGTGGCACAAATAATCTCTGGCTTTTATTAGTAGATGCCTGGTAGGTGCAGTCAGAACCCAGTCGTTTAATAGGGAAATGTTCTGAATCCAAGCAGTCCCAGGTGAGCTGCTACCACTACCATATATTTGGTGAACACCCCGAGGGTTATGGTGAGACTAAAGAGCAGGACTCGAATTGGTAATGACTGGCTCCCAGCTGGAAGTGGAGGAATCTTCATGAACTTCTGTTCATTCTGATGTGACTGTACACATCTCGAAGGTCGATACAGCACATCTAGTCATCCTTTTAGAGAAGAGGTAGAATGAACTGGACCATGACCATACAGAATTTGGAGTCCTTTATGTACTGTTTGAGATAAGTTGGGTCCAAAATTGGCCTTGGGTCCCCCATCTTTTTTGGCATTAAAAAAAACCTTGAGTAAATTCTGGATCCTGTTTGGTCTGGTGGGACCTTCTGGATGACTCTTGTTTAGCAGCTTTGCAACTTCTTGAGCTACCTCCCTCTGACTGGGTGGAACATCAGGGAGAATTTTCTTTAGTTTCACTGCAGGTTGTAAAAAGGGAATGAAATATCCTCTGGATATGATCCTTTGCATCCAAAGATCATTTGTGATGGCTAGATAGGTGTCTGAGTGCAAGGATAGAGATCCAACCTCTCAGGGATGCTGGAAGGACCTGTCTAAGGGGTGCTGGAAGGATGGGTCTAAGAAAGAATCTTGAGATCTTTGATTCTATGAGTCCCCTGTGCTGCATGGATGGCATCTACATTATTGTTTCTCCCTCTGCCTCTGGGGAAAAATTCTCCATGTGACTCTAGGAAAAGACATTAAAACTACTTGAACCACATTTTCTTACCACCACGCTGATTCCTAGAAAATAAGTCTCTGTGAGGTAAAAAAAATGAATTCCAATGGCAGATAAGGTCTTTCCATCCTGTTCACTTTGGGAGAGAGTCTCTGTCACCACTGGGCCAAACAATGATGATCCATCAAAAAAGGAACACTGATTAATGACACATTGAAAGGTTCCGTGAAGCCACATAACTGCATCCAGGCATGTCCGCATTAGAGATAGATTGTAAGGGGGCCATTATCAAGCAAAAGGTTTTCTGCTCCTCTGCAGACATGGGTCCTGGAGCAGAATTGGAGAGTTTCTTTAGTAAGTCCCTCTGTAATCTGCTTAACCATGCCCCAAGATTCTCACTACACTTTTCTAAACATACCAGAAAATATTAAGGTACAACCAAACACCCTAACACTGGGTGATTTCAACTACCCTTCCATTAAGTGGGAAAACTACTCGGGTAAAAACACCTTTGCCCAAGTTCTTGGAATTCGTAAATTCCAACGCCCTAGACCAACTAATCGATAGTCCCACCAGGGGCTCAAATATCCCAGACTTGGTCATTACCAGCATGGAAGATCGATGCTCCACACCAGTGGTCACACCCTTGTTGGTCAGGTCTAACCATAAACTAAATCACCCTTGAAGTCCACATCCCACCCCCAGTAGGGAACCTCCATAAAAAACTTCTCCAAAGCCAACTTCATGCTACTCAAGTCAGAAGTGACAAACTTCATGACACCCATGTAGATGGGAACTGAAAGTTCAACTGCTGAATCCTACACTAAGGCACTGTACGAGCACATCCACTCATGCATGAATCATGCCATTCCAAACAGAACCAAGACGGTCTCCTCCAAAAAAAGGAACCCAATCTGGTGGTCCCCTGCCATAAACAAACTAATCAACAGAAGGAAGAAACTGTAGCAGAAGAGAGGAAAATCCCAGGATGCAAAAAACTCTCCTACCAGCCTCAGTAAGAAGCTGAGATCCCTCATTAAATCCTCCAAAGCTAGTTACGAAAATAAAATTGCCAAAGATTCCAAGGACAACCCAAGGCATTCTATAGTTATCTCATGAAACTAAATGGCAATGTTCAGATCTACTTGGAGCTACAACAAAATGACATTAAATATACTGATCCCAAGGATATTTCCAATATCCTGGCAGATAAATTCAGTGCCAACTTCACCCCCCCTCTCACTCCCTAAAGGGCCCATCTCAATACCAGAAGATTGCCAAATTCTGGTAATCACGGCCGTACAGGTAAAAACGCACTCTCCAAAGTTAAGAATACAGCATCCATGGGACCAGACGACATCCCGGGCTGTGTACTACATGAACTACAAAATGAACTGTCACCTCACCTAAGTGCCGTGTTTAATCACATCCTCACCTCAGACTTCATGCCCAATGAGTGGCACACAGCTACAGTTATCCCACTCCACAAGGTGGGATCCACCTTGGATCCTGGAAACTATCGTCCCATCAGTCTGACGAGCCTGATCTGCAAAGCCATGGAAAGCATCATCATCATGGAACTTATAAACAAAGAGACTGGCGACCTTCAAACACTGGACCCCACCCAGTTTGGTTTCGTAAAGGGCCGATCTTGTCTCCTCAACCTGACTGACGTCTTCGAATCAGTCTCCAGAACCGTGGATGAGAGTAAGGTGGTCCACACAGCCTATCTGGACCTCGCCAAGGCCTTTGACACCATCCCCCACTCTGGAATCATAGATAAACTTACTAAGCTGGGCATTAATCCCTCCGTCACTCAGTGGGTTGCCAACTGGCTTACTGACAGAACCCACACTGTAAAAGTAGCCGATTCAAAATCCAGTTCCAGACAAGTGACAAGCGGTGTACACCTCAGGGTTCAGTCCTGGGACTGCACTCGTTTGGCATCTACTTCTTTGAAGTACAGGCCAGCACTAAGGGACTCTGGCTAACAAAGTTTGCAGATGGGAGCCATTACTGAATCCCCAAATGATGTGGAAATTCTACAAAAGGGCCTTACAGAAACAGATGCTTAGTGCCATGGGCTCAAGCTCAATGCCAAGAAATGTATAGTTATCCCCTTGGGGAAAAAACATGTACCCATGAATTACCACATAAGTGGCAGTACATTAAACACCAAAAGTGTGATAAGGGACATAGGGACACAGGTGGACAGTGGTCTCACCTTCGATAACCACATAGCCACAACAGTCAGAAATCCTTCTATGTGGCACACCTCATCACTAAGGGCTTTTCATACAGAAAAAAGGAGATCATTGTCCCACTGTACTCATCCCTCATTAGACCCATTTATAGAGTACAACGCCCTATTTGGTATGTACCTCACAAGACATCTGCAACAACTGGAAAGGCCGCAGAAATACCTCACTAAAAGATTCACAGGCCTAAAGCAGATGCCCTCTGCTGACAGCTAAAAAAACTCCAGCTATACTCTGTCGCATATAGACTACTCAGAGGCGATCTCTTCTTAACATATAAGGCCATGTCAAACCTAGTGCTGTTGGACATGCTCCACTTAAAGAAAACCCAATCCCTCAGAGCCACACCCTCCAGGTATCTAAACCTTGTCATCACATGAACATAACATGCTAGAGGGATAGGTTGCTGACCCAGGGATTACCCATACTCTGGAATAGACTGCCCATACATGTCAAGCTGAGCGCCTCTTTGACCCTCTTCAAAAGGAATCTTGACGATTGAATGGGAGATGGGAAATTCTCCCCGGGGATCATGTCAGTCACCCTGCTAGACAAGGGACCAGGGAAGTAAATATTCTGGTGAAGAAACAGCCAGGGAACTGTTAAGGCTAGGCTTTTATAGGCCCTAGGGCCAATAGCCTAGTACCAACCTATGAACCTATAAGTGTGCAGGTAATTCAGTGATCGCAATGTGAAGGCCACTGATGTGTCAATCCGCTTCCCAAACCTGTCCAAAGTCCTAAAATCGTGGTTAGTGGGATGGAGAGTGGAGCTCTGATCTGCTAGCTCCTTTTTGGTGGCTGCAGCAACAATCATGGCATCTACAGGAATTCCTTTCATCCAGTAATGTCTATCCATGGGGGCACAAAGAATTTTATCAGTTTGCTTAGGAATAGGTTCCATGGAGTCCAGTTGATTCCACACTCAGAGAGACAAGGTCTAGAAGCTTATCTGGGGGGGGGGGGGGGTACCCCAAGATGTAGATGGGCCAGAACCAAAGGCTTACAAAAACACCAATTCCTCCTGGAAGGCTTTTGGGCAGATCAACCACCTTTCTGGTGGAAAATCTAAATGTCTCCAAGAGAGAAATCTTCCTGTGTAGATCTAGGGGACCCTTCCCCCTCCTCAAAGTCAATGTCTTCTGTGAGGGATTCCTGTGGAGAATCCACGTGCCTCCTCCTACACATTCTTCCGGGGAACCTCCTTGGTGGGATGTTTCAGGAGGTATCGGAAGACACAGGGAGCTCTCTAGTTGGAACTGCTTGGAAGCTCTTCTGGGCTGGCTGTCACTGACCGTCACTGAGCTGGAAGATGCGAAGGCTCAAACACAGGATCCCAAAAAAGGACCGGATACAGATTCAAAGATGGGACAGTAGACACTGCTCTCGGCTGAGAGAAAACCCTCTCCACTACTTCAAAGGCAGAACAACTTGGAGAGACCACGAGCAATCTCTCCAGAGCAGGGACTCTAGGAGCTGACAACCCCGGAGTCTCCCCAAATCCCCTACCCAGAAGGAGGAGTCAGAGCCAAGCTATCACATGCTGAGGCTCCAAGAGGAAGCAACAGGTCTTACAATTTTGGAATCCAAATCGATCCCTCAGATCAAAATGCAGATGCTTTAGTTCAGAGAGCCGTCATGCTCCAGCAGAGTCGGACCTGATCAGGTCAGGGAAGTAGAGTCGAAAAAGGAAACAATGTTGGACCCTGTGTGTTAACTCTCAGAACCCTCTGATCCGTGGGCTCCAAAGTGGCTGGTCGAATCGGAGGGGTAGTAATCACTGGAAGAAAGGCAGGTTGAGTTCACGGATCCGGTGGGGGATGGAGCTGGTAAACCCCCCCCAATCTGGATCTGCGTTCTGAGGAATCTCATCATTCTATTCACTTCTACTTTAGGAAGACTATGGAAGGACCTAATAGAAGAAGACTTAGAGGGTGGCCTGGAGAACTTTTTTGTAGTTTCTTGCAGAATGGGTGACTTCAGCCTCGGAGATGCAAATTCCCATGAGAATATAGGAACACGGGGCACAGGGAACAAAGTCGTGGATTGTGTTGGATCCGAAGACTTTGGATCTGATAACTGTGATATCTTCTTTGAAGGTTGCTTGCAGTGTTCCCTGGGATACTTGGCTTTTAAAGCGGGGGTTTCAGTCCCTGATGAAGTACCAGAAAGCAGAAGCAAGGAGCAGGCTTTTCAAGATCAGCTTACTCCTGCAATCGCCAAGGGCTCTGGTACTAAAAGCAGCACATATTTTACAGGAGATATTCGAACGTCCTGGGCCTAGCAACACACTTCCTGTGGACATCAGAGTTGGTAATCTTGGGCTCACAGGAAGTGCATTTTTTTGATTGGAAAGTAAACGATAGCAGCAGCAAGAGAAAAACTTCACTTATTTATCTCTCAAAAAGGAAAGGGAGAGGAAGAAGAGCTAGCAACAGTGGCAGTAACAAGATATACCTGCTGGTATAACTAGAATGAAAATATCATAAAAACTACCAACAAGTTATTAAAATAAATGTAAAAAGTAAGGAGGAAATGCATTGTAGATGGCAAGTAGAATTTTTATCTAAATGTTGACACCTCGATGGAGCTCGAGAATCTGAAATCCCGATTGCCTTAAAGAGCAGGAAATGAGGTCTGAATTGTTTTGGGGGACAGGAGTGTTAGGAAGGCGCTCGTGATTTGGATCCTAGAATATGCAGAAAGTGACCACTCTGATCCAACCCCCACTGGTTGGGGAATTAATGAAAATGACATCAGATATTTTAACACCATAAAACGCTAATGCACATACTACAGTCAGCCAGAAGATGGCAGCAAATACAAAGCAAAAAGTAACTATGCATGCTTAGTTACCAAACACAGTTTCTCAGAATAGCCTAAATGAGTACAAAGTAACATCAACAAGGAAAACCATCAATGTACAAATTAATATCTTTTAACCTTGTTAAAGCATAAACTGTGCAGTGTTTATGTTACAAGTGGTCAAAACTACTCGATGTCTTAGGAGTAATTTGTTCAGTAGTGGATGACAAAAAAAGCCTCTATGAAAGTACCCAAGATGGACAAGGCTTGGCATGCAATCCAGCTCTAATCATTTACTTTGTTCTGACAGCCAGCGCCTTCCCAAGCAACGAAGTAGGCCACCACTGCAACACATACTACAGTTATGTTCCTTAAACATGGCATTTTATGTTTAAAATATGTACTGTAGATATTAAAGAAATAAAATAAAAAGCTATTACTCTTATCTGGGAAATACAGCAAGCAAGATCAATTAGCTGACTCCATAAGACTGTTCAGTTATTTGAAAGCAAAGAACAAACCATACTGGACAAAAAATTTATGACGCTATCTTAATTATTTACAACAGCTCTAATGTGCCTTAAATCAAATGGCTACAACCATTACAATTTACAAAAAAAAAAAAAAAATAAAAAGTGGGGTTGGCAATCCAACAAGATTTTGTTTTCAAACAATATTATGTCAGAATTTCTTGAAATGTCCTGTTAACATTACCTTAGTACAGTACTGTACTGATTGTAGACTTTCTTGCCTTTCAGAACAGCACTATCTACTCACTGCTGTCACAGCAGCCAAAGCAGATTTAGGAAACAGGCTTCCATTAACCCGGATCTGAATGAATACACTTACGAGGATGGACTTAGGTGCAGGTTGTGAAAGCCTTGCATCCTGACTAGTTCAAAGCTTAACACAA
>NC_056725.1:1416505250-1416525520 GCF_019279795.1 Protopterus annectens
ACATAGTTTTATTTCAAAATACATGCTACAGACAACGAAAAGGTGTTGCCATGGGCACTACTTGTGCCAATAGTTATGCCAATTTGGTCATGGTGGCATGGGAGAATAGGCACATACTTAATTCTAATATAATTTTCTACAGGAGGTTTGTAGACGACCTCTTCTTCCTGTAGAAGAGTACAGGTGGAATACTCTTGACATTTTTTGAACAACTGAACAGCATGGACTCCTTTCTGAAATTCACCATAGACTTCTCAGCGGTCCACATTAACTATTTGGATGTAACCATCTTTAGAAATGATGAGGATTTTATGACTAAGGTCTATCGGAAATCTTGTTACAGGCCATCATATCTATATAGAACCAGTATGCACAATCCCAGAATTTTTGAAAATATCATTAAGGGACAGGCCATGAGACTTTCGAGATTATCATGCGAGAATGTTTGTTTTATGGACGAACTCAATGAGTTGAGGCTAGGATTAGTGGAAAGAGGTTACAGTGAACATGAAATCAGTAGAGTATACTCTAACGTGGGTAATTTGAGAGCCACTAGAGCTAAACCATACTTCTCGGAGAGGGGTGGTTTATTAGTTGGAACTCAGAGTAGGGGTAAGCCGAGGAAGGAATCAGTTGTCCTTCCATACAGTAACAACACTGATATCGTTGAAAGAGCTATAATTTCAAACTGGAACATTCTTATGGTGGACGAGAAGGTTAGGAATATAGTAGGAGATTATCCCACCTTTACTTATAAAAACATGAAATGCCTTAAACAGTCCCTATGCTACAGTGATTTGAACATGAATGTCACATTTCCCCAATTTATGAGTTTTGAGGGGACTAAGAAATGTGGTAGATGTCTGCAGTGTGAGTCCATAGATGAATCACGTTATATCAAACATCCAGATACAGGGCGTTTATGGGAACTATGTAACAACAGTAGTTGTAGTACCAAAAATGTGGTATATGTGGCACTCTGTGTAATATGTTTTTGTTTCTACGTAGGTAAAACAAACGGAACCCTGAGGGAACGCATTAGGGATCATGCCTACTGTTGTGCAAGAAAGCAAGTTTATAGTGCCCTGGATAAAGCACACCTTATAGGAGGGAATGGAACATAGATTTTTGTTTCAAGTACTACATATCCAAGGGGAAAATGTACAGATTGGGGACACTGTTAACCAGACTGAACAGGCTGAACTACGGTGGATATTAAGACTTGGTGCCCATAGGGGAAGGGGTCTTAATGACACTGTTTCTTTAAAGCCTCATCTAAGAGCCAGGAAGTTAAGATAACAGTAGCACGTTTAGGTTTAATGTTAGTCCTTAGACTTAGATAGCTTACAAGGTTATTTCAGCCTATTTTTAGCATTTTGGATGGTACTGAAATTGTAGGTAATGTTTTTAGATTTTTATGTTTATGACTTTATGAAATGATTTTAAAAAGAATTAGTTAACTGCTCATTTAACGTTTAATAGATTAACTGAATAATTATGTAGGAGTTGTTGAAACAGTATTTAATGTGTTTTGATATTGTAATAATGTCTGATGAAGCGGATATAGCATCTGTGAAAGCGCTCACATCTCTCTCTCAATAAAAGGTTTTTATTCGTATATTTGGAATTATTTCATCTTATGTGCTGAATATATTTACATCGATTGAGCTATTAACAGACTGCAATCCTTTCCTTCGTGGGTTTTTTAGAATATATATATATATATATATATATATATATATATATATATATATATATATATATATATACACACACACACATATATAAACACACACCTACGTGTGTGTGTGTGTATATATATATATATATATATATATATATATATATCAATATCACACACACACATATATAACTATATATATATATATATATATATATATATATATATATATACACACATACATACACACACATCTACGTATGTATATGTGCGTGTGTAGGTGCATATATATATATATATATATATATATATATATCTATATCTACATATGTATATACATATATATATATATATATATATATATACATATATACATATATATATATATATATATATATACACATACATATATATATATATATATATATATATAGAGAGAGAGAGAGGTGTGTGCGTGTATATATGGATTCCGGCGTGTAGCTCGCGAGATATTTGCCTGTGAGCTACATCGTCGAAACCAAATGGCTGCATCAGCACGTTGCCGTAGTGCAAAGTGCCTGAACAGCACAGCCGCTGCAGCTATAATCTATAGACGAGCAGCTGCAGCCATACGGGCTGTGTAACGCATTCCTTCTTCTCGTGCAAGGAATGCATTTATTTAGTTATTTATTTATTGTGATGTCAGACTGACAACACAATAAATAAATTAAATAAATTCATTCCTTGCACGAGAAGGAATGCGTTACACATGTAGCTGCTCGTCCATAGATTATAGTTGCAGCGGCTGTGCTGTTCAGGCACTTTGCACTACGGCAAAGTGCTGATGCAGCCGTTTGGTTTCGGCGATGTAGCTCGCAGGCAAATGTCTTGCGAGCTACACGCCGGATATTTTCCCACAATATTTACTTCTCTGGACCCCTGTCTAGCAGGGCAACTGACATGATCCCCGGGATGAATTTCCTATCTACCATCCAATCATCAAGGTTCCTTTTGAAGAGGGCCAATGAGGTGCACTGCTTGACATGTATGGGCAGTCTATTCCAGAGTATGGGGAGTCTCTGGGTCAGGAACCTATCCCTCCAGCATGTTTGGTTCATTGTGATAAGGTTTAGATCCCTGGAGCGTGTGGCTCTGAGGGATTGGGATTTCTTTAAGTGGAGCATGTCCAACAGCTCAGGGTTTGACATGGCCTTTTATGTTAAGCAGAGATCACCTTTGAGTAGACGATATGCCACAGAGTATAGCTGGAGTTTTTTTTAGACGGTCAGCATATGGCATCTGCTTTAGGCCTGTGATTCTTTTAGTGAGGTATTTCTGTGGCCTTTCTAGCTGTTGCAGATGTCTTGTGAGGTACATACCAAATAAGGCATTATACTCTATAATGGGTTTACTGAGGGATATATAAGGAGTCTGGGTTGAGACTAGATTCGGTGTAGACATCATCCAAAATGTCTAAAACTGGAGGAATTGCAAGGAGTCTATGCTGTGGAAGAAGAAACTCACGGAGTCTTTTCTTAGAGTCAGAGTAGTCTTGGCTTTCCCAGTGGAAATGTTCCCTCATGGTGTGTAAAGTTTCCCCAAAGGAGTAGTCTTCAAGGGGGGAGAGACAGAGGGAATGGACTCTTCAGCATATGAGTCTTCATAAGGAGGGAAGGAATAATCCTGGTCCTCAGAGTTAGCTGAGGAAATATATGCTTGGTCAGAGGAAGGATAATCTTCCTCCAGTCTAAGCCTTTTGTCAGGAGGGGGTTGGGAACTCCTGATGAGGGTAATTAAATCCTCAGACATCTTGAGCATCTGTTTTTTAGGCATAGGGGCCTGTGGGGGGGGGGGTCTGTGGACCCGGTTTCCTAACTTTTAAGTTTAGCGTAAGACTTGATAGAAATAGCTGTCGGTTTGAAGACTCCTTCAGAAACCAAAGGCCTGTCCATAATCTCCGGATCACCGTCCGGGTTGGCGTCCGAGGGGTGAGATAGAACCGGCTCCTAAGGCCCAGCTGATTCAGTCTGGGAGGCAGTCAGAATTTCTAAATCAGCGGTAGTCAGGGGCTGCGTAGGCGCCTCACTGAAAACCGGAGAACCGGTGGTAGGCCTTGCTGAGGCCTCGGTATCTGATCTTGGTTGCCTGTCCTTATCCTTGCGTTTCTTAGTCATTGCTGATGTCGGCTGCTCCGACGACATGCTATAGTTAAATTTTCTGCCAAAATAATGACGGGCGAAATCTGCCAGACGCTTGATTGTACGTTTGTTGAACCTAGCACAAAACCGACAACCAGAGACATCGTGGTCTGGGCCTAGGCAAGGAATACAATAAGAATGAAAATCCTTATGAGGTATTTGCTTCCCACAAGAAATGCAATTATTAACTTTGTCTGACATCGGTCTGAGGCAAAAAAAGTTTCTAGCGGTACTTAGCTTTAGAGAAGACTTTGGGCTGAAATTCGATTTGAAAATCTCAGGAGCTAGCCGACCGGCACTTGCGAACTGCTTCTGCTTCTGGCACCCTGCGGCAAGAAAGACTGAAGAAAATGGCGTTGGCTGCCTCTTTTATACCCGTCGCACTGATGTCAGGGAAGAAGCAACGACAATCGACGTCGGACTAAGACTTTGGGATTCGGCCGACTGCGGGACCGCTTGACGGCAGGATAACCCAAGTGTGAGGACTGTAGCAGTATAACACTATGAACATCACTGCTATCACTACAAACAAAGTACAGTTTTGTACCTGCCATAAATGTAGATGTCCGATAGGTATGCATCTGCAGTCATAACATATGGGTTGTCCTGCCTCAGGCAGCACTTCGGTCAGCCGGATTCCAAAGTCTGGGTCTGGCCTCGGCTGATGTCGCACTTTCCCCGTCAGAGCTGCTGGGGTATAAAGGCATCAGCCGACGCCATTTTCCTCAGTGTTTCCTGCCCCAGATGCCAGGTGCCCTCTAGGAAGGCTAAATTTGGATAAAAGTTGAAAATTCCAAACAGTAGAACACAATATATATATATATATATATATATATATATATATATATATATATATATATATATATATATATATATATATATACACAGATATACATACAAACAAATACACCATAATAGATTCCCCCAGCTAGCTGAAAGAGGGGTAAGCACCCTAGGAATACCACAGAGGGGAAGGAGGGTGGGTAATCCTGACTGCAGATGCATATCTATCTGACATCTGCAATTATGGTAGGTACAAAACTGTACTATGTCCTTCAAGGATGCATCTGCAGTCATAACATATGGGTAGAATACCATAGCCAAACTGGGGGAGGAGGTACTAAGATAAGGATGGTGTAGTTAAGATCCCCTGTAAAACTGCAGTTGCAAAACCTGCTCGGGATCTGGAGTAAAAAGGTAGATTGTAATGCTTGGCAAATGTATGCACGGAGCTCCAAGTAGCATCTTCTAAAATGTCCTTGGTAGCCACCCCTCGTAGGAAAGCTGTAGTGGTGGCTGTGGCTCTTGTGGAGTGAGGCCTGATATTTTCAGGAGTTGTCTTTCCATGAAAAGAGTAGCAGAAACGAATGCAATTTCCTATCCATTTAGAAATTGTCTGTTTGGAAATTGCTTTTCCTTGCACTCCAGTTGCATATGCTACCAGAAGTTGGTCATTTTCTGCTGGTTTTAGTTCTGTCCAGATAGTAGCGTAGTTGTCTGTGTATATCCAAGGTGTGCAGTAGTTTTTCCCCCCTGTTCTGTGGGTTAGGGAAGAACGTAGGCAAATGAATAGCTTGGTTCAAGGATACCCTGGATACCACCTTTGGCATGAAAGTAGGATTGGTTCTCAGAGACACTCTATCCTGGTGAAAAATAAGGAAAGGCTGCACTGCCATTAGCGCCTGTAACTCGGATACTCTTCTTGCTGAAGTGATTGCTAGAAGGAAAGCAGTTTTCCAAGATAAGAACTGTAAGTCTGCTGATGCTGCTGGTTCAAAAGGGGGTAGTGTTAATTTTTCCAGCACAAAATTGAGATCCCATGCAGGCAGAGGGGGTTTCCTTGGAGGTTTTACATTTTTGAATCCTCTTAAAAATTGTCTGAGGAGAGGGTGAGAGAAGATAGGAGGATCCATGGTGTATTCTGCTGAAATTGCTGAAGCATGAATCGTAATGGAGAAATAGGACAGGCCATTGTGGAACAGTTCTGCTAAGTATTCTAGGATGTGTGCTAGGTTTGCCAGTGTGACATTTGTACCCTTTGATGCACTCCAAATGAGGAATCTCTTCCATTTAGCTGAGTATGTCTTTCTTGTGGAGGGTCTGCGAGCCTCCAGGATAATGTCCTTGACCCTCTGAGATAAGACAGTTTGGTTTTGTTTTAGGCAATTTTCCAGGCAGTCAGCTGCAGTGTTTTCAAGTTTGGATGCAGGGTCTTGAAGTTGTTCTGCATTAGAAGTAGAGGCCATAGGGGTAGAGGCCATGAGTTCGTCTGAGACATGCTTCTCAGTAGTGGATACCAGTGCTGCCTTGGCCAGTCTGGAGCTATCAGTATCACCTTTGGCTGTTCCTCCCTGATCTTCAGTAGAACCTTGTATATCAATGGGAGAGGTGGAAAAGCATACACTGTTGGGGCATTCCAGTTGAAAGAGAGGGAGTCCACCTTCCAGGCTTGTGGGTGGTATACTCTTGAGCAGAATTTCCTCAGTTGGTGGTTGAGTGGGGAGGCTAACAGGTCTATCTCTGGCATTCCCCATTTGTTTGTTATGATTTTGAAGATGTCTGGATGCAGCATCCATTCGTGAGCATCCGTGGTAGTTCTGCTTAGTGAACTCTCTTTTCCTGGTACGAATTTGGCCTGCAGTTGGATGTTGAGATTCAGGGCTAGGTTCCACAGATCCATTGCCATCCGGCATAGAGGGTAGAAATGCGTGCCTCCCTGTTTGTTTATGTACCACATGACTGTGGTATTGTCTGTCCTTATCAGCAGATGTCCTTGCTGGAGGAATGATTTGAATGCCTCGATTGCATGCTTCACTGCCAGCATCTCCTTTAGGTTTATGTGCAAATTCAGCTGGTCTTGAGACCATAGGCCTTGGATGCACTTGTCTTCCATGTGTGCTCCCCATCCTAGGTCTGAGGCGTCCGTGGTGATGGTCTGCCTTGGTTGTGGTTTGTTGAAAGGCAACCCTCTGTTGGACTGGCAGGCCTGAGCCCACCACAGGAATTCCTTTTTCAGGCATGGAATGATTGGAATCATGGTTTCTAGACTGTGCCTGTGTTGAGACCATACATTCCTTTGGTACCATTGTAATTTCCTCATATGCAGCCTGGCATGTGGGATCAAGATTATGCAAGATGCCATGTAACCCAGGGCCTGCAGGACTTTCCTTGCAGTGAGCTGAGTTTGTCTTGTCAAAGCCATGAAGTAGACAGGGAGTTGCTTTTGTTTTTCTTCTGTGAGAAAAGCCATCTGAGTTATTGTGTCCAGATCCGCACCCAAAAATGTTATCCTTTGGGATGGCACTAGTCTTGACTTCTGGATGTTGACTGTGTATCCCAAGGCCTGTAACAGGTGTATGACATAGGCCAAATCCTTTATTAGTCTTGTCTTGTTCTCCGCTTGTATTAGGCAGTCGTCCAGGTATGGGTAGATTTGAATTCACTGAAGCCTGCAATGTGCAATTACTGATGCCAGGCATTTCGTGAATACTCTGGGCGCAGTAGATAAGCCAAAGGGCAATGCTGAGAATTGATAATGCTCTGATCCTGCAAGAAATCTGAGGTGTCTTCTGCAATCTGGTCGTATAGGGACGTGCAGGTATGCCTCCTTGAGATCTAGAGTCACCAGCCAAGACTCCTTGCCCAACATGGGAAGAAGTTGCTGTAGGGTCAGCATTTTGAATTTTGGCACAATGAGATATGTGTTTAGTGCGGACAAGTCGAGAATAGGCCTCCATTGGGTTACTTTTTTGGTACAAGGAATAGTCTGGAGTAAAATCCTTGGCCTTGTTCCATAGATGGTACCCTTTCTATTGCTTTCATCTGAAGTAAATTGTTGATTTGTCTTAAAGCCTCTGGCTTCTGGTTTGGTGGAAGGTTTGGCATTCCGCTCCTTCTTGGTAAAGTGTGGAAATGAAACCTGTACCCTTTGTCTATTGTTTGCAATGTCCATTTGTCTTTTGTAATGCAATGCCAGTTTTTTGAGAATAAAGCCAACTTTCCACCTAAGGGTGCTTCCAGTTGTTCCCTTGTAGGCGGAATCAGAGTCAAGTCATTGTGTCTGTCCTGTGGAAGTGGTTGTAGTTGCAGCTGTGGCAGTACTCCTCTGGTTGGCAGGTTGCCACTGACGACCCCTGTAGGCACCCTTTGATTGACCTCTGCCTCTTAGGCGTCTATTCCTGCCCCTCTGTGCTTTGGAGGTGTCTGGAAAGGACCAATTCTTTGAAGGCCAGTTTCTGCTGAACCTCGGAGGTTGGACCTGCAGAAAATCCTTAACTGTTTGCACAGATTTTGCTTTTTCTTCCACTTTCTTTAGAATCTCCTGTGCAGGGGAGCCAAATAAACTTTGTTTCTCCATTGGAGCATCTAGGAGTTTAGCCTTGACATGGTCCGGC
Organism: Protopterus annectens; assembly: GCF_019279795.1. NCBI lineage: Eukaryota > Metazoa > Chordata > Ceratodontiformes > Protopteridae > Protopterus > Protopterus annectens. The sequence continues at coordinate 1,416,513,503 of NC_056725.1, forward strand.
AAGGATTGCTTTTAGCCAGGCATGTCTTCGAATTACTGCCCCAGTCATAGCTGATCTAAATGAAGCTTCCAGTGCATCATAGCCACATTTTAAGAAATGGTTACTGACCTGCTGAGAGTTGTGTACCAAATCCTGAAGGGCCTTACGGTCTAAAGGTTTAGGAGAAGAAAGCTTTTTATTCAGCTGATCTAACAAATATTCCTGGTACTGTATCATATGGAATTGACAGTTTAAAGCCCTGGCAGAAAGAGTAACATATGTATAAACCTTTTTTCCCCATCTCTCTAATGCTCTCGACTCCCTTTCAGAGGGTAGTGGGTTTTTGGCAGTGGCAGCTGCAACACCTTTTGGGCCCTGAGAGATAGTTTCTGGGTATGCAGCATGGGCTTTATACAAGTGGAAGTGGGAATCCGGGACCCTGTAGTATCTGTCAGGTTTGGCAGGGGCCGGGGGAAGTGAATCAGGGGCAGAACTGACATCATTATATGCATCATCAACTACAGTTAGCACAGGTGGTATGGCTAAAGGCCTATGCTGTGGCAAGTGTAAGAAAGTCCTTAGTCTTTTTCTAAAATCAGAGAAATCCTGACCCTGCCATTGAAAGTGTTCCCTCATAGTGTGTAAAGTCTCCCCAAAGGAAAATTCCTCTGGAGGGGAAGCAGAAGGAATAGAGTCTTCTGCATCTGAATCCTCATAAGGTGAGTATGGCCCTTCCTGATGGTCTGACAAATCAGATCCATCCGAGGAGTAATCAGAGGAGAGAGGTTCAGGGGGTTCAGTCCTAGGCCTTTTGTCAAGAGGAGGTTGGGAGGCCCTGTCTGGGTGAGGTTGGGAACCCCTAATCAGAGATATAAGGTCCTCAGCAAGACTGAGAATCTGGGAACTTGAGGAAGGTCTCTGAGAAGTAGATTTTGCAGGTAAAGCTTTTGTAATTTTAGCTGCTTTAGCCCTGGAGAAAGCCTTAATAGACATAGAAGCAGGGGGCCTAGCTGCCCCACGTGCAGGTGTAGAAATGTCCAAAGGAATGGTGTCGGACAATTCTTGTGCGCTTGCTTCTTCGGTAGGGATTTCTGTAGCCGACTCAGCCGGGGCCTCTCTGGTCTCGGTTGTCGGAGGTATGATTTCGGTAGAAGGTAGAACCGAGGCCTCGGTTTCAGCCGAAACCGCAGGCCGCGAGTGTCGGTCCTTTTCCTTGCGTTTTTTGGCTAAATGCGTAGTCGGAGTCTCAGACGGCATTTTATATGCAAAAGCGGATCCAAAAAACTCTTCTGCAAACTCCGACCGACGTCTAAGAGTCCGTCGGTTGAAGGAGGCACAGGCTAAACAAGCTGATATGTCGTGGTCTGGGCCTAAGCAAGGAAGGCAGTAGGAATGGAAATCCTTATGAGGTATTTGTTTCCCACAAGTTAAACAATTATTTACTTTGTCTGACATCGGCTGAGGCAAGAAAGAGTCCCCAACGGGGTACTTAGCTTTTTAGAAGTCTTCGGTAGCTGAATCTCTGGATCTGACCGACCGGCACTTGCGAACAGCTTCTGCTTTGGGCACCGCGCGGCATGAAAGACTGAGGAAAATGGCGTCGGCTGATGCCTTTATACCCCAGCAGCTCTGACGTCGGGGAAAGTGTGACATCAGCAGAGGCCAGACCCAGACTTTGGAATCCGGCCGACCGAAGGGCTGCCTGAGGCAGGACAACCCATATGTTATGACTGCAGATGCATCCTTAAAGGACATCAAACACCACAGTCCTCAGAATCACTTTTTCACAGAAAGAACTGACAGCCTTAGTAGAATCCCTTATGTGACATCAAAAGTCAGAGGACATTCCACAGAGAATTACACGGAGGTGGAGCAACACAAAATGAAAAACAGAAAAGTGAGAAAGTCTCAAATCATGAAACAGTTATGACAAAACCACAGAAGGGCACATTATAATAATAAACCAACCATAGGAGTCTTATCAAATCACTTTAAAAGACAAGAACTACAACAAAATGTACATCGGAACATCCAAGCGAGTTCCTTCTCAAAAAGGTAATCCACAAAACTTACTCTTGAAACATATTTTTCAATATTTGTATTAATATCTTGTGATTGCACTTCTCTAGCCATAGATGGTTTATGCAGAGAAGACACCAACTTACATTAAAATGAACCTCATAATACTGCTCACAGAAAACTTCAAGCAGATATTTCAGCACAAACTATGGCTTACTTATTACCTGTTACTAAACTTTAGCAAATCCATTGGGTTCTTTTACTGCTATGACCACTCCATGCATTCTGACGTTCTTACATAATTTGGTGCAGTGCCCAGATTAAATGTGCAAACAGCATCCAGTACCTGGAAATTCATCTTTGTATTTCATCATAATATCACCTGCATTACAATTAATCAATAAATAACTAAGAAGTCAACATACTGGTTCTCAGCAGAAGAGCATAACAAGCTACCCAAATCCAGAATGACAGCTTAAATGAGCACAAAATGGGACCTGTATCTAACTGCAAGTCAGCAGCAACAATTCTGACACCTCAGCCTTTACTTAACCATACACTGTATACTCTCTGCCTCTACAGCTGGCCTAGCATACAATCAGTGGGTCTATGTTCGGCTATTTAATGGGCTAACCATGGAACGGCTAAACATTGGGCAATAAGCATCAAAAGTTCACTCACCACACTTTCACTTCCTTGACAGGCAAGTAATTACTTGTCCAACACTTCTAAGTAATTACTTGTCCAACACTTCTCCGTCTCACATACTTAAGTGTTTCAAACCCATCGAGGTGGGGGGGCTTCACCCACCCTTACTATATAACAAACTCCGAGACCGCACTACAGTGGAGAAAAGGGGTTTGAAACACTTCTGTGTGTGAGAAGGGGAAGAGCTGGGCAAGTAGTTACTTACCTTGGCAATAAAATGAAAGTTTGCCGAGTGAACTTTTGATGCTTATTGTTCAATGTTCACCCATTTGCTGGTTAGCCCATTCGATGTCAGACAACAGGCCCACAGAAAATATCTGCTAAGCATTTCAATGATCTTGGTCTTCATCACTCTTTCTAAATTTTTTATGGTTCTGTCCTAAACATCGACCTCTTGCCTGACAAATGTAAACTACTGTAGGTCTAATCAGTGTGTATTAAGATTTTTTTTAAGCATTTTACTACCCCTCCAATGAGACTTGGCCCATTCATTCCCCAACAACAATAACCTGGCTAGTACACTGGGTGACAGCTGAAAGGAAGGAGTAAGACAGGCATGAGGGGCTGCTTGAAGCTGGCCAATCACGGGACCACCTGTCTTCCCTGGAGCCAACTGAATGACTTACCACAGTCCTTGCCACAGGCCATACCAAATGGCACTGAAAGGGCTCACAAAAGAGCCCATACCCCACTGGATCTTCACCTGCAGGCCACTCCCCTCCACCTGTTTTACCACATATTCACTACTGTCATTCTCCTGATTTCCAGTGAGTTTTTAAAGAAACCTTCATTGATATGACTAGCTGGAAGTTTGCAATAAGCACCAATTCCATGCCCATGCGACTTACATTAGTAGCTGCTTCACTAAAGATACATACTACATGCATCTTTCCAATACACATTATACGCATACATGCTGCTTAAGGCTGCCATCTCAGCTTGGAAATGACAAGCTGACATCCTCGGTCTGGCTTTATCTGAATGCCACATAAGCAGTCAGTTTAATAGTGGCAAATAACCAGCTGAAATCCACCCCCGTACAAAGAAGGGAGTGCAGGTGCTACATGCATGCACACCAACACAGCAGTCCTTCTCCACTACTCAGCTCTTCAAGATCCTAACCTACTACCCATACTCATCCTACTCTGTCAGGACTTCAAAGCTCTGTGCTAATAAATGCCCTGGGTTAATCAACGCCATTGCATCAAGAATTCATGGATGGAATGGGGTCAGGATTCTAAACTGGGTTACACTATCATGACATTAGTATTTAGGTTTGCTTGTTGTCTACTGCTGCCTGAAGTACTTTACGTCAGCATCTATTTCTGGAAGTGAAATCTTTCTAAAAGCCTCAGATCCTCTGGAGGACACCAGATAAAACAAGCAAGTTACAAATAAATTATAACCCATTTGGGACAGACTAAAATCAGAATAAAATATATATATTTATTTTTTTACTTATGAACAAATCCAAAAGCAGAAGGACTGCACGTGAATGACATACAATTAGTGCATTTCATATGTGGTCTACACATTAAAAATGAATCTAAGTGAAAATGATAAAACCGCTACAATTGCATTTTTGTTAATTACATAATTTGTGTAAGCAGCTCGTCTCCCACGATCTCAACATAAAATGGGCCTTTACCCAACTGGACAACCCAGTTAACAAAAAACAAAACAAAAAAAAGCATTCAGCCATCCACTGGAGTGAACTTTAGTATTCCTGAAAGACCAACGAGGAACATGGCAGACCAAGCTGTCAGTCACACTTAAGCAAGCAGCATGCTAAATGACTAACTGAATATTTGCAAATGACAAAAAAATCCACAACTTACTGTATCAAGAGAGTACAATTGTGTACACTTATCATAAATGTAGATGCTAGAGTGTATTCACTGTTACAGTCATTACATTTGGGTAATCCCTGCTGGCAAGTTGCCCTCAGTCAGCCTAAATTCCAAAGTCCTGGGCCCTGCGTCGGCTGCTGTCGCCCCTTCCCTGAGGTCAGGTCGTCAGGGGTATAAAAGCAGCCGCCGACGCCATTTTCTTTAGTTTTTATTGCCCCAGATGTCAGTTGCCCCCTAAAAGGGTAGCCAAAATTTATATATGTAAAAATACATGCACTAATATAAACTTCACCTTCATCTACAAGCAAATACACCACATAGGTTCCATCAGAAGAAAGGGGTATGGCGGGTGGGTAACCTGGACTGCAACAGTGAATACACTCGAACATCTACATTTATGGCAAGTGTACACAACTATACTACGTTCTTCGTGTTTCACTGTTGCATTCATTACATTTGGGTAGAGTCCCAAAGCTATGGTTGGGAGGCTGGAGCTAAACAGCATTAGGAGCGGCTATGAGGCCCTGCAGAAATGCAGTGGCAAAGCCTGCCCTGGATTTAGAGTAGAGCAGCAGATGATAGTGCTTTGTAAAGGTGTGCAATGAACTCCAAGTAGCAGCCTCTAAAATGTCCTTGGTTTGTACTCCCCTGAGAAAGGCTGCTGAAGTGGCTGCAGCTCTGGTTGAATGCGGCCTAATGCCCTTAGGCACTGGCTTGCCATGGTGTAAATAGCAGACACGAATGCAGTGGCCTATCCACTTTGAAATAGTCTGCTTTGAGATAGCCTTTCAGTGTGATATTGCAGCATATGTCACTAGTAATTGATCTGTCTTTCTGAAAACTTTGGTTCTGTCAAAGTAGAATCTAAGCTGTCTGTGTACGTCCAAAGAATGCAGAATTCTCTCCCCCTTGTTCTGTGGATTTGGATAAAAAGTTGGCAGATGAATAGTTTGGTTAAGAGCCACACTGGACACCACCTTAGGCATAAATGTTGGGTTTGTCCTCAGAAAGACCCTGTCTGGATAAAAAATGATAAAAGGTTCTACAGCCACGAGTGCCTGTAGCTCTGAAACTCGTCTTGCAGAAGTTATTGCTAGGAGCAGAGCTGTTTTCCAAGATAAAAACTTTACATCAGCAGTAGCAGCTGGCTCAAAAGGAGGCAGCGTGAGTTTTTCCAAGACATAGTTGAGGTCCCATGCAGGCACTGGTGATCTCCTTGGAGGCCTTAAATGTTTGGCTCCTCTGAGGTACTGCTTTAATAAGGGATGAGAAAAGATAGGTGGCTCTGTATTATAATGATCCGAAATGGCAGACGCATGAATTTTAATAGATAAAAAAGATAGGCCTTTGTCCAGCATCCAAGTATCGCAAAATCTGAGTAATATTTGGCACAGCTGCGTCAGTTCCTTGTGCCTGGTTCGACATGACCGTGGTGTTGTCTGTCTTTATCAGTAACTGTCCCGGATGAAGTAGGTCCTTGAATGCTGTCAGGGCATTTTGAACAGCTAGCATCTCTTTTTGATTGATATGTAGATGCAATAGGTTTGAGGACCATGTGCCCTGAATACATCTTCCTGCCATGTGGGCCCCCCAGGCATAATTTGATGCATCCGTTGTTAGTGTCTGCCTGGCTGGGGGTAATGTGAATGGCTGTCCCTTGTTTTGGTGACAAGCATTTGCCCACCATCGAAACTCGTGTTGCAGGCAGGGAATGAGAGTAATCATTGTTTCCAGGCTGTGGCAATGTTGAGTCCAAACATTTTTTAGGTACCATTGACGTTTCCTCATATGCAGTCTTGAATATGGGATTAGTAGGATGCAGGATGCCATGAAGCCCAAAGCCTGCATAATTTTTCTTGCAGATAACTGGGCCTTTGTTGCCAACATTTTGAAATAGGTAGTCAGTTGCCTTTGTTTGGCGTGAGATAAACCATCTGAGCAGTTGTATTTAAGCTTGCACCCAGGAATACTATCTCTTGAGAGGGTACTAGTTTTGATTTCTTTTCGTTGACTGTGTACCCTAGGCATGTTAGAAGAAGTCTTTTCACAAATGCCAGATGCCAGATGCTGCAGAAGAATGTCCTTGTTCTCTGCTTGAATTAGGCAGTCATCCAAGTAAGGATATATTTGTATTTCTCTGTCGGCAGAATGCAATTACTGGTGCCAGGCACTTTGTAAAAACCCTGGGCGCAGTAGATAAGCCAAAGGATAGTGCAGAGAATTGGTAATGCATTGAGCCAGCCTTGAATCTGAGGTATCTTCTGCAAATTTGTCTGATTGGGACATGCAGGTATGCCTCTTTTAGGTCTAAAGTTACAAGCCAAACATTCTTGCCCAGCATGGGCAGAAGCTGCTGCAAAGTCTACATTTTGAATTTTGGTATATCCAGGAATGTGTTCAGAATAGATAGGTCCAGTACTGGTCTCCAGGCCTTGTCCTTTCTGGGTACCAAGAACAGTCTTCCTTGTCCCTGCTCTTGCTCTGGTACTTGTTGAATGGCCCCCATGTCCATGAGGGATGAGACTTGTTTTTGAGCCTCTGCCCATTGATTTTTTTGGCAGATCTGGCCAGCAGTTTGCCTTTGGCAGGGTATGGAAATGGAACTTGTAGCCTTGTGACACTATATTTAGAACCCACTCGTCCTGGGTTATTATGTGCCAATTTTGAGAAAAAAGTGCTAATTTTCCCCCTAAGGGTGCTGCCAGGAGATAAGTGCTTGGTGCAGGCAGGGGGAAGTCATTGGGATTGCTTCCTGTATGGTTGTGATTTGTCTTCTCCAACTTTGGAGGTAGAAGCACCCCACTGCTTTGACCTGTATGAACCTTGCGCCTGGGATCTGCCCCTTTGAGGTCTGTCTGACACAGGAAAGGACCAATTCTTTGTAGGCCAGTGTCTACTAAACCTAGGTGGCTGCACTTGTAAAAAATCTTTGACAGTTTGCAGAGATTTAGCTTTGTCCTCCATTTTCTTTAACACCTCTTCTGCCTTAACACCAAACAAGTATCATGCTGTAAAGGTGCATCTAATAATTTAACTTTGACATGATCAGGCAGATTTTGTTCCTTTAACCAAGCATTCCTCCTAATTACAGAACCCATAACTGCGGTCCTGCAGGAGGCCTCCAAAGAATCAAAACCACATTGCAAAGTATGCTTTTCAACTTGTTCAGCTGCATGCAATAAATCCTGCATTTCCTTGTTTTCTGCACATTGAGTTTAACAACATTTTCTGTTTAAGCAATACCATGACATGTTGCGGATATTTCAGTATATAAAACTGACAGTAAGGCCCTTATAGCCAAGGTAGCAGATGTGTAAACCATTTTCCCCATCTATCCAGTGCCCTAGATTCTCTGTCAGAGGGGGTAGGGTTTTTTGCAGTGGAAGCCTCAACTCCTTTGGGACCCTGTGAAATAGTTTCTGGGTCTGCAGCAGGGTTTTTAAAAAGGAATTTATGAGAGTCAGGAACCCTGTAATATCGGTCAGGCTTAACAGGAGCCGGAGGTAAGGAGTCAGGGGTAAGACTAGACTCCGAAAACACATCTACAATGTCCAACACAGGTGGAATGGCTAGTGGCCTGTGTTGAGGTAGTAAAAGGAAATCCCTGAGCCTCTTTTTAGATTCTGAAAAATCTTGGCTCTCCCAGTGGAAATGCTCCCTCATGGTATGCAAGGTTTCCCCAAAAGAGTAGTCCTCTGGAGGAGAAGCTGAAGGTATAGATTCTTCAGCATCAGAATCCTCATGGGGGGAAGAAAATATTCCTGATCAGAAGAGGAATCAGAGGAAATAGAAACCTGATCTGAAGATACATAGTCAGTCTCTTGCCTAGGCCTGTTATCAGGAGGGGGATGGGAACCCCTGATCAAGGTAATCAAGTCTTGGGCCATTTTGAGCATCTCTTTTTTGGGCATAGAGGCCTGTCCACGTGGCTCTTGAGTTTGATTCTTTGCTTTAGAAGGTGCTTTAGTCTTTGCCTTTGAAGTTCAAGTCGGTTTAATGTAAAGAAGTTTAGGCCTGAATACACCCCTTAAAAGCCGGTGCCTGCTCAGTGGCTCCAGACCCATCTGAAGGAATAGTATCCGAGGCTCCAATACCTTGAGTTTCCAACGGCATGACCGACTCCACGTGGGAGTCGGTAGCGGCCTGCGACTCTAAAGTAGCGGGCATCAGGGGATGCGAAAGCGCCTCACTGAGAACCGGCGACTGGCTTCGTCGGTTTTGGGCCTCGGTTGTCTATCTCTCTCCTTTTCTTTCCATTTTTTGTTAACTCCGGTAGTCGGATGGCTATCGGACGACATTTCTGGATAATTAAACCGGCGTCCAAAATAGTTTAAAGCAAACTCATACCGATGCTTAATAGTGTGTTGGTCAAATTTAGCACAAAACCGACAACCAGAAACGTTGTGATCAGGGCCTAGACAAGGAATACAGTAAGAATGAAAGTCCTTATGAGGTATTTGCTTTCCACAAGAAATACAGCTTACTTTTTCTGACATCGGTCTGGGGCAAGAAAAACAGTTTCCCCAATGGGGTACTTAGCTTTATTGAAGACTTCGGATCTGAAACTCTAACATGAAAATCTCAGGAATCTGCCAACCGGCACTTGTGAATGGCTTCTGCTTTGGGCACCATGTGGCAAGAAAGACTAAAGAAAATGGAATCAGCTGTTACTTTTATACCCCTGGCGACCTGACGTTAGGGAAGGGGCGACAGCAGCCGACGTAGGACCCAGGACTTTGGAATTCAGGCCGACTGAGGGCAACCTGCCAGCAGGATTACCCAAATGTAATGACTGCAACAGTGAAACACGAAGAACATCTGCTCACCGAAGTAACAAAACAATGGAGACAGGCCCCAGCAAAAAAATGAAAAAAAGCAAACTAATTGTACAATGTGAGGTCACAAATTGTATAATGTGAGGTCACAAATTGTACAACACAGAGATCAGCACCCTTAAATAAATCCTAAAACTCACCACATCGGAATGTTTCGATAATGCTAATCTGAGCATTCAAACAGAGCACACACTGGGCATATTACATGCATGATAATACATTCTGTACCATAATCCACAGATACTTTAACAGAGTAGTATTTTCTGAAGCCAATATAAACACTGCCACGACCCAAGTTTTCCTAACCTTCAGCAGTGAAAGTCCTTCATTGTAGCACAGCATGACATCCTTGGTCTGGCTGTACTTGAAGGCTGCAAAGCAATCACAGCATGACTCTCCACTCAAAAACTGTTTAACAAATGGCTCTGACCAATAATGGTTTCTCTTCTGAATAAACACATCAGTAAATACGGCAACTTCTGACAAATGCAGTATTAATGTCAATGTCAGGGATTGTGCCCCCCCCCCCCCCCCCCAACTATATATACTAACTCCAGGATCGCACTACAGTGGGGAACAGGGCATATACCTGTTTGGACGAAATGAGTTTGTCAAGTCAGCTTTCAGTGAATTATGCTCAGGGAATTCATTTTCACTGAAATGAGGCTTTGGCGAAATGATTTTCAGTGAAATGCGTTTTCTATCAACAAAGTAGACCCATGATTTTTATACATGCACAAGAATAAACACACAAATCGTACACATTTTGACAGCTTCTGTATTTACTAGCCTAAACAGAACTTTTATTTAAACTGGCTGCCTTCCAAATGCTGTAATCTGTTCATTTCAATTGGTTATCCAGGTTTGAATTTGGTTCTACCTACAAATAAACATCAACATCTCTAAACTGTTTCAAAATACTGCTTAAAAAATTCCAGACAAGATAACTGGACAGTCAGCTTATGTATTGCATGAGCTAAATGTCCTTATGGCATACAGGCAGCATAATTTCAAATGTGTATAAGTTATGTCAGACAACAGAAAGCATACTGTGTTGTCAAGTGAAAACTTTACCTTCTAAGAACAGTGTCATTTTTAGGTCAGACTTCACAGCAGCACATGGCAGATGGTGCCAAGGTTAAGGATTCAAACTGTAAAGAAACTGCTTCAAGTACTCCAAGACACAAGGTTTGATCCCTTCCACGTCCATTTACCTACTATATATACACACATACACAAACAGGAAGCCAGCCTGGAACAAAATAAAAGTCAAATGTTTGCTGTGAACCAAATGGCAAAATAGAGGAACCAAATGGTTACGCAGGCTTATTGGTACCACCAAGCATTACAGAACCATCTCTCTAAAACCGTAAAGTAATCATGAAACAGTCTAGTAATTCTCTCCATAAAGATGCCATAACTCATCTGAAGAATTTATCTGGTCAGCAATCTTAGAAAGAAGCACTTGCACTAGTTTATATTCATGTAATGTGCATCAGTGTATAGTTTATATTCATGTAATGTGCATCAGTGTATAATAAACTTAAGTGACAGAGAATATAAATCTAGTGATAGAAAGCTTCTGTATTCAGAACTGAACATGTTTTTTTGTTTCTTTCGGCTTTTCCCGGTTAGAGGTCGCCACAGCGGAACTCCGGTCTGCTAATGATTGGCAGTAGATTTTTATGTGCTGGCTTGCTTGCCGGGCCTAACGCACAACCTTCAACGAAGGAACGCCCACTCACGCATGTCGACACACAGAAGACGCTCTGAGAATCGAACGGGCAACGTCTAACTGTGAGGCGTCAACGCTACCGCAGCACCACCGCAGTATAGAACCGAGCATAACTGTTTATTTCTGACATAATAAAAACTCCACATCTATTTTGAAGAAATAATATAGTGCCCTGTCAAAATAAACAGTGCAGTGCAACCTGCACAAGGTTTAACAAATATATCTTTTTGGCACCTTTGTATAAATGGACAAGTCATTCCCCTTCTTAATTTATGGACATTACAAGGGACACTTAGAAAAAGCGGACATGCCATCTATCACGACTTTAGTGCAGCACAATGCTTAATATAGCTACACTACCACACTGTCCTACTCATACAGATCTGCTCATGAGATATTTGAAGTCAACTAAACACAGACTGCTAGTGTTGTGAAACAAATTTTTACTTGAAAGGTAATGACAGCTCAGCAAATGTATACTCTGGGCACATGCTGCACATTCACCCAGAAGGGGACCAATCTCAACCAAGAATAGAAAAAAAAAGTGAAATGCAGCAACCAAACCTCTACATGTGAGATGCCTGAACATTAGATATCTTTGCCCAGAAAGGCTTTATTAGATGTCAGTCTCATTTATATTACATGTAAATGATGACCAGCTGCTCAACAGTCGTATCCCATATTTCAGTTTTGTGATGTTACCTCTTCCTAACCATATTACCATCTGGCAACTTAACTGTAAGATCACAGTTCAAGAAGCAACATATTCAACCTTGTAGTGGTACTTCTCTTTTCTTAGTGGCTGTTAACTTATGAAGCTAGATTATTTAACTAATGAAGCTAGTTTATTTAACTAAAAAGAAATGTGGGCAAAACGCCCTAACAAATCTGG